>NW_026646175.1:0-105294 GCF_949987535.1 Balaenoptera acutorostrata
GTTAGGGCTCGGTTTAGGGTACGGGTTAGGATTAGGGTACGCGTTAGGGTTAGGGTAGGGATTAGGGTTAGGGTACGCGTTAGGGTGAGGGCAGTTATTAAACCTCACCCTCTCTCTAGATAACCCTTAGCACGTAAAGGAATAGTATTTGGGGGTCCAGCCATGGAGAAGGGTTTAGACACTAGGAGAAGATAAGGAACACACCCATTATCACGAAATCACATTTGGATTCTCTTTTTAACCTGTTCCTTAAAACACTAGTGCTTAGGAAATCTATTGGAGGCAGAAGCAGTCAAGAGTAGCGTAGGGTTAGGGTTAGGGTTACGGTGAGGGTTAGGGTACGGCTTAGGGTACGGGTTCGGGGAGGGGTTCGGGTAGGGCGTAGGGTATGGGTTAGGGTTAGGGTTAGGGCTAGTGTTAGGGTTAGGGCTCGGTTTAGGGTACGGGTTAGGATTAGGGTACGCGTTAGGGTTAGGGTAGGGGTTAGGGTTAGGGTACGCGTTAGGGTGAGGGTAGTTATTAAACCTATCCCACTCTCTAGATACCTCTTAGCACGTAAAGGAATACTATTTGGGGGTCCAGCCATGGAGAAGAGTTTAGACACGAGGAGAAGATAAGGAACACACCCATTATCAAGAAATCACATTAGGATTCTCTTTTTAACCTGTTCCTTAAAACACTAGTGCTTAGGAAATCTATTGGAGGCAGAAGCAGTCAAGGGTAGCTTAGGGTTAGGGTTAGGGTTAGGGTGAGGGTTAGGGTACGGCTTAGGGTACGGGTTCGGGGAGGGGTTCGGGTAGGGCGTAGGGTATGGGTTAGTGTTAGGGTTAGGGCTAGTGTTAGGGTTAGGGCTCGGTTTAGGGTATGGGTTAGGATTAGGGTACGCGTTAGGGTGAGGTTAGTTATTAAACCTATCCCACTCTCTAGATACCCCTTAGCACGTAAAGGAATATTATTTGGGGGTCCAGCCATGGAGAAGACTTTAGACACGAGGAGAAGAAAAGGAACACACCCATTATCAAGAAATCACATTAGCATTCTCTTTTTAACATGTTCCTTAAAACACTAGTGCTTAGGAAATCTATTGGAGGCAGAAGCCGTCAAGGGTAGCTTAGGGTTAGTGTTAGGGTTAGGGTGAGGGTTAGGGTACGGCTTAGGGTTCGGGTTCAGGGAGCGGTTCGGGTAGGGCGTAGGGTATTGGTTAGGGTTAGGGTTAGTGTTAGTGTTAGGGTTAGGGCTCGGTTTAGGGTACGGGTTAGGATTAGGGTACACGTTAGGGTTAGGGTAGGGGTTAGGGTTAGGGTACGCGATAGGGTGAGGGTAGTTATTAAACCTATCCCACTCTCTAGATACCCCTTAGCACGTAAAGGAATATTATTTGGGGGTCCAGCCATGGAGAAGAGTTTAGACACTAGGAGAAGATAAGGAACACACCCATTATCAAGAAATCACATTAGGATTCACTTTTTAACCTGTTCCTTAAAACACTGGTGCTTAGGAAATCTATTGGAGGCAGAAGCAGTCAAGGGTAGCTTAGGGTTATGGTTAGGGTTAGATTGAGGTTTGGGGTACGGCTTAGGGTACGGGTTCGGGGAGGGGTTCGGGTAGGGTTTAGGGTATGGGTTAGGGTTAGGGTTAGGGCTAGTGTTAGGGTTACGGCTCGTTTTAGGGTACGTGTTAGGTTTAGGGTACGCATTACGGTTAGGGTAGGGGTTAGGGTTAGGGTATGCATTAGGGTGAGGGTAGTTATTAAACCTATCCCACTCTCTAGATACCCCTTAGCACGTAAAGGAATATTATTTGGGGGTCCAGCCATGGAGAAGAGTTTAGACACTAGGAGAAGATAAGGAACACACCCATTATCATGAAATCACATTAGGATTCTCTTTTTAACCTGTTCCTTAAAACACTAGTGCTTAGGAAATCTATTGGAGGCAGAAGCAATCAAGGGTAGCTTAGGGTTAGGGTTAGGGTTACGGTGAGGGTTAGGGTACGGCTTAGGATACGGGTTCGGGGAGGGGTTCGGGTAGAGCGTAGGGTATGGGTTAGGGTTAGGGTTAGTGTTAGGGTTAGGGCTCGGTTTAGGGTTCGGGTTAGGATTAGGGTACGCGTTAGGGTTAGGGTAGGGGTTAGGGTTAGGGTACGCGTTAGGGTGAGGGTAGTTATTAAACCTATCCCACTCTCTAGATACCCCTTAGCACGTAAAGGAATATTATTTGGGGGTCCAGCTATGGAGAAGAGTTTAGACACTAGGAGAAGATAAGGAACACACCCATTATCAAGAAATCACATTAGGATTCTCTTTTTAACCTGTTCCTTAAAACACTAGTGCTTAGGAAATCTATTGGAGGCAGAAGCAGTCAAGGGTAGCTTAGGGTTAGGGTTAGGGTTAGGGTGAGGGTTAGGGTACGGCTTAGGGTACGGGTTCGGGGAGGGGTTCGTGTAGGGCGTAGGGTATGGGTTAGGGTTAGGGTTAGGGCTAGTGTTAGGGTTAGGGCTCGGTTTAGGATACGGGTTAGGATTAGGGTACGCGTTAGGGTTAGGGTAGGGATTAGGGTTAGGGTACGCGTTAGGGTGAGGGTAGTTATTAAACCTCTCCCTCTCTCTAGATACCCCTTAGCACGTAAAGGAATATTATTTGGGGGTCCAGCCATCGAGAAGACTTTAGACACTAGGAGAAGATAAGGAACACACCCATTATCATGAAATCACATTAGGATTCTCTTTTTAACCTGTTCCTTAAAACACTAGTGCTTAGGAAATCTATTGGAGGCAGAAGCAATCAAGGGTAGCTTAGGGTTAGGGTTACGGTGAGGGTTAGGGTACAGCTTAGGGTACGGGTTCTGGGAGGGGTTCGGGTAGAGCGTAGGGTATGGGTTAGGGTTAGGGTTAGTGTTAGTGTTAGGGTTAGGGCTCGGTTTAGGGTACGGGTTAGGATTAGGGTACGCGTTAGGGTTAGGGTAGGGGTTAGGGTTAGGGTACGCGTTAGGGTGAGGGTAGTTATTAAACCTCTCCCACTCTCTAGATACCCCTTAGCACGTAAAGGAATATTATTTGGGGGTCCAGCCATGGAGAAGAGTTTAGACACGAGGAGAAGATAAGGAACACACCCATTATCAAGAAATCACATTAGGATTCTCTTTTTAACCTGTTCCTTAAAACACTAGTGCTTAGGAAATCTATTGGAGGCAGAAGAAGTCCAGGGTAGCGTAGGGTTAGGGTTAGGGTTAGGGTGAGGGTTAGGGTACGGCTTAGGGTACGGGTTCGGGGAGGGGTTCGGGTAGGGCGTAGGGTATGGGTTAGGGCTAGTGTTAGGGTTAGGGCTCGGTTTAGAGTACGGGTTAGGTTTAGGGTACGCGTTAGGGTTAGGGTAGGGGTTAGGGTTAGGGTACGCATTAGGGTGAGGGTAGTTATTAAACCTATCCCAATCTCTAGATACCCCTTAGCACGTAAAGGAATATTATTTGGGGGTCCAGCCATGGAGAAGAGTTTAGACACGAGGAGAAGATAAGGAACACACCCATTATCAAGAAATCACATTAGGATTCTCTTTTTAACCTGTTCCTTAAAACACTAGTGCTTAGGAAATCTATTGGAGGCAGAAGCAGTCAAGGGAAGCTTAGGGTTAGGGTTAGGGTTACGGTGAGGGTTAGGGTACGGCTTAGGTTACGGGTTCGGGGAGGGGTTCGGGTAGGGCGTAGGGTATGGGTTAGGGTTAGGGTTAGGGTTAGTGTTAGGGTTAGGGCTCGGTTTAGGGTACGGGTTAGGATTAGGGTACGCGTTAGGGTTAGGGTAGGGGTTAGGGTTAGGGTACGCGTTAGGGTGAGGGTAGTTATTAAACCTCTCCCACTCTCTAGATACCCCTTAGCACGTAAAGGAATATTATTTGGGGGTCCAGCCATGGAGAAGAGTTTAGACACTAGGAGAAGATAAGGAACACACCCATTATCAAGAAATCACATTAGGATTCTCTTTGTAACCTGTTCCTTAAAACACTAGTGCTTAGGAAATCTATTGGAGGCAGAAGCAGTCAAGGGTAGCTTAGGGTTAGGGATAGGGTTAGGGTGAGGGTTAGGGAATGGCTTAGGTTACGGATTCGGGGAGGGTTTCGGGTAGGGCGTAGGGTATGGGTTAGGGTTAGGGTTAGGGTTAGTGTTAGGGTTAGGGCTCGGTTTAGGGTACGGGTTAGGATTAGGGTACGCGTTAGTGTTAGGGTAGGGGTTAGGGTTAGGGTACGCGATAGGGTGAGGTTAGTTATTAAACCTATCCCACTCTCTAGATACCCCTTAGCACGTAAAGGAATATTATTTGGGGGTCCAGCCATGGAGAAGAGTTTAGACACTAGGAGAAGATAAGGAACACACCCATTATCAAGAAATCACATTAGTATTCTCTTTTTAACCTGTTCCTTAAAACACTAGTGCTTAGGAAATCTATTGGAGGCAGAAGCAGTCAAGGGTAGCTTAGGGTTAGGGTTAGGGTTAGGGTGAGGGTTAGGGTACGGCTTAGGGTACGGGTTCGGGGAGGGGTTCGGGTAGGGCGTAGGGTATGGGTTAGGGTTAGGGTTAGGGCTAGTGTTAGGGTTAGGGCTCGGTTTAGGCTACGGGTTAGGATTAGGGTACGCGTTAGTGTTAGGGTAGGGGTTAGGGTTAGGGTACGCGATAGGGTGAGGTTAGTTATTAAACCTATCCCACTCTCTAGATACCCCTTAGCACGTAAAGCAATATTATTTGGGGGTCCAGCCATGGAGAAGAGTTTAGACACTAGGAGAAGATAAGGAACACACCCATTATCAAGAAATCACATTAGGATTCTCTTTTTAACCTGTTCCTTAAAACACTAGTGCTTAGGAAATCTATTGGAGGCAGAAGCAGTCAAGGGTAGCTTAGGGTTAGGGTTACGGTTAGGGTGAGGGTTAGGGTACGGCTTAGGGTACGGGTTCGGTGAGGGGTTCGGGTAGGGCGTAGGGTATGGGTTAGGGTTAGGGTTAGGGTTAGGGTTAGGTTAGGGCTCGGTTTAGGGTACGGGTTAGGATTAGGGTACGCGTTAGGGTTAGGGTAGGGATTAGGGTTAGGGTACGCGTTAGGGTGAGGGCAGTTATTAAACCTCACCCTCTCTCTAGATAACCCTTAGCACGTAAAGGAATAGTATTTGGGGGTCCAGCCATGGAGAAGAGTTTAGACACTAGGAGAAGATAAGGAACACACCCATTATCACGAAATCACATTAGGATTCTCTTTTTAACCTGTTCCTTAAAACACTAGTGCTTAGGAAATCTACTGGAGGCAGAAGCAGTCAAGGGTAGCTTAGGGCTAGGGTTAGGGTTAGGGTGAGGGTTAGGGTACGGCTTAGGGTACGGGTTCGGGGAGGGGTTCGGGTAGGGCGTAGGGTATGGGTTAGGGTTAGGGTTAGGGCTAGTGTTAGGGTTAGGGCTCGGTTTAGGGTACGGGTTAGGATTAGGGTACGCGTTAGTGTTAGGGTAGGGGTTAGGGTTAGGGTACGCGATAGGGTGAGGTTAGTTATTAAACCTATCCCACTCTCTAGATACCCCTTAGCACGTAAAGGAATATTATTTGGGGGTCCAGCCATGGAGAAGAGTTTAGACACTAGGAGAAGATAAGGAACACACCCATTATCAAGAAATCACATTAGGATTCTCTTTTTAACCTGTTCCTTAAAACACTAGTGCTTAGGAAATCTATTGGAGGCAGAAGCAGTCAAGGGTAGCGTAGGGTTAGGGTTAGGGTTAGGGTAAGGGTTAGGGTACGGCTTAGGGTACGGGTTCGGGGAGGGGTTCGTGTAGGGCGTAGGGTATGGGTTAGGGCTAGTGTTAGGGTTAGGGCTCGGTTTAGGGTACGGGTTAGGATTAGGGTACGCGTTAGGGTTAGGGTTAGGGTACGCGTTAGGGTGAGGGTTGTTATTAAACCTATCCCACTCTCTAGATACCCCTTAGCACGTAAAGGAATATTATTTGGGGGTTCAGCCATGGAGAAGAGTTTAGACACTAGGAGAAGATAAGGAACACACCCGTTATCACTAAATCACATTAGGATTCTCTTTTTAACCTGTTCCTTAAAACACTAGTACTTAGGAAATCTATTGGAGGCAGAAGCAGTCAAGGGTAGCGTAGGGTTAGGGTTAGGGTTAGGGTGAGGGTTAGGGTACGGCTTAGGGTACGGGTTCGGGGAGGTGTTCGGGTAGGGCGTAGGGTATGGGTTAGGGCTAGTGTTAGGGTTAGGGCTCGGTTTAGGGTAGGGGTTAGGATTAGGGTACGCGTTAGGGTTAGGGTAGGGGTTAGGGTAAGGGTACGCATTAGGGTGAGGGTAGTTATTAAACCTATCCCACTCTCTAGATACCCCTTAGCACGTAAAGGAATATTATTTGGGGGTCCATCCATGGAGAAGAGTTTAGACACGAGGAGAAGATAAGGAACACACCCATTATCAAGAAATCACATTAGGATTCTCTTTTTAACCTGTTCCTTAAAACACTAGTGCTTAGGAAATCTATTGGAGGCAGAAGCAGTCAAGGGTAGCTTAGGGTTAGGGTTAGGGTTAGGGTGAGGATTAGGGTAAGGCTTAGGGTACGGTTTCGGGGAAGGATTCGGGTAGGGCGTAGGGTATGGGTTAGGGTTAGGGTTAGGGTTAGGGTTAGGGTTAGGGCTCGGTTTAGGGTACGGGTTAGGATTAGGGTACGCATTAGGGTTAGGGCAGGGATTAGGGTTAGGGTACGCGTTAGGGTGAGGGTAGTTATTAAACCTCACCCTCTCTCTAGATAACCCTTAGCACGTAAAGGAATAGTATTTGGGGGTCCAGCCATGGAGAAGGGTTTAGACACTAGGAGAAGATAAGGAACACACCCATTATCACGAAATCACATTAGGATTCTCTTTTTAACCTGTTCCTTAAAACACTAGTGCTTAGGAAATCTATTGGAGGCAGAAGCAGTCAAGGGTAGCGTAGGGTTAGGGTTAGGGTTAGGGTGAGGGTTAGGGTACGGCTTAGGGTACGGGTTCGGGGAGGGGTTCGGGTAGGGCGTAGGGTATGGGTTAGGGCTAGTGTTAGGGTTAGGGCTCGGTTTAGGGTAGGGGTTAGGATTAGGGTACGCGTTAGGGTTAGGGTAGGGGTTAGGGTTAGGATACGCATTAGGGTGAGGGTAGTTATTAAACCTATCCCACTCTCTAGATACCCCTTAGCACGTAAAGGAATATTATTTGGGGGTCCATCCATGGAGAAGAGTTTAGACACGAGGAGAAGATAAGGAACACACCCATTATCAAGAAATCACATTAGGATTCTCTTTTTAACCTGTTCCTTAAAACACTAGTGCTTAGGAAATCTATTGGAGGCAGAAGCAGTCAAGGGAAGCTTAGGGTTAGGGTTAGGGTTACGGTGAGGGTTAGGGTACGGCTTAGGTTACGGGTTCGGGGAGGGGTTCGGGTAGGGCGTAGGGTATGGGTTAGGGTTAGGGTTAGGGTTAGTGTTAGGGTTAGGGCTCGGTTTAGGGTACGGGTTAGGATTAGGGTACGCGTTAGGGTTAGGGTAGGGGTTAGGGTTAGGGTACGCGTTAGGGTGAGGGTAGTTATTAAACCTCTCCCACTCTCTAGATACCCCTTAGCACGTAAAGGAATATTATTTGGGGGTCCAGCCATGGAGAAGAGTTTAGACACTAGGAGAAGATAAGGAACACACCCATTATCAAGAAATCACATTAGGATTCTCTTTGTAACCTGTTCCTTAAAACACTAGTGCTTAGGAAATCTATTGGAGGCAGAAGCAGTCAAGGGTAGCTTAGGGTTAGGGATAGGGTTAGGGTGAGGGTTAGGGAATGGCTTAGGTTACGGATTCGGGGAGGGTTTCGGGTAGGGCGTAGGGTATGGGTTAGGGTTAGGGTTAGGGTTAGTGTTAGGGTTAGGGCTCGGTTTAGGGTACGGGTTAGGATTAGGGTACGCGTTAGTGTTAGGGTAGGGGTTAGGGTTAGGGTACGCGATAGGGTGAGGTTAGTTATTAAACCTATCCCACTCTCTAGATACCCCTTAGCACGTAAAGGAATATTATTTGGGGGTCCAGCCATGGAGAAGAGTTTAGACACTAGGAGAAGATAAGGAACACACCCATTATCAAGAAATCACATTAGTATTCTCTTTTTAACCTGTTCCTTAAAACACTAGTGCTTAGGAAATCTATTGGAGGCAGAAGCAGTCAAGGGTAGCTTAGGGTTAGGGTTAGGGTTAGGGTGAGGGTTAGGGTACGGCTTAGGGTACGGGTTCGGGGAGGGGTTCGGGTAGGGCGTAGGGTATGGGTTAGGGTTAGGGTTAGGGCTAGTGTTAGGGTTAGGGCTCGGTTTAGGCTACGGGTTAGGATTAGGGTACGCGTTAGTGTTAGGGTAGGGGTTAGGGTTAGGGTACGCGATAGGGTGAGGTTAGTTATTAAACCTATCCCACTCTCTAGATACCCCTTAGCACGTAAAGCAATATTATTTGGGGGTCCAGCCATGGAGAAGAGTTTAGACACTAGGAGAAGATAAGGAACACACCCATTATCAAGAAATCACATTAGGATTCTCTTTTTAACCTGTTCCTTAAAACACTAGTGCTTAGGAAATCTATTGGAGGCAGAAGCAGTCAAGGGAAGCTTAGGGTTAGGGTTAGGGTTACGGTGAGGGTTAGGGTACGGCTTAGGTTACGGGTTCGTGGAGGGGTTCGGGTAGGGCGTAGGGTATGGGTTATGGTTAGGGTTAGGGTTAGTGTTAGGGTTAGGGCTCGGTTTAGGGTACGGGTTAGGATTAGGGTACGCGTTAGGGTTAGGGTAGGGGTTAGGGTTAGGGTACGCGTTAGGGTGAGGGTAGTTATTAAACCTCTCCCACTCTCTAGATACCCCTTAGCACGTAAAGGAATATTATTTGGGGGTCCAGCCATGGAGAAGAGTTTAGACACGAGGAGAAGATAAGGAACACACCCATTATCAAGAAATCACATTAGGATTCTCTTTTTAACCTGTTCCTTAAAACACTAGTGCTTAGGAAATCTATTGGAGGCAGAAGAAGTCCAGGGTAGCGTAGGGTTAGGGTTAGGGTTAGGGTGAGGGTTAGGGTACGGCTTAGGGTACGGGTTCGGGGAGGGGTTCGGGTAGGGCGTAGGGTATGGGTTAGGGCTAGTGTTAGGGTTAGGGCTCGGTTTAGAGTACGGGTTAGGTTTAGGGTACGCGTTAGGGTTAGGGTAGGGGTTAGGGTTAGGGTACGCATTAGGGTGAGGGTAGTTATTAAACCTATCCCAATCTCTAGATACCCCTTAGCACGTAAAGGAATATTATTTGGGGGTCCAGCCATGGAGAAGAGTTTAGACACGAGGAGAAGATAAGGAACACACCCATTATCAAGAAATCACATTAGGATTCTCTTTTTAACCTGTTCCTTAAAACACTAGTGCTTAGGAAATCTATTGGAGGCAGAAGCAGTCAAGGGAAGCTTAGGGTTAGGGTTAGGGTTACGGTGAGGGTTAGGGTACGGCTTAGGTTACGGGTTCGGGGAGGGGTTCGGGTAGGGCGTAGGGTATGGGTTAGGGTTAGGGTTAGGGTTAGTGTTAGGGTTAGGGCTCGGTTTAGGGTACGGGTTAGGATTAGGGTACGCGTTAGGGTTAGGGTAGGGGTTAGGGTTAGGGTACGCGTTAGGGTGAGGGTAGTTATTAAACCTCTCCCACTCTCTAGATACCCCTTAGCACGTAAAGGAATATTATTTGGGGGTCCAGCCATGGAGAAGAGTTTAGACACTAGGAGAAGATAAGGAACACACCCATTATCAAGAAATCACATTAGGATTCTCTTTGTAACCTGTTCCTTAAAACACTAGTGCTTAGGAAATCTATTGGAGGCAGAAGCAGTCAAGGGTAGCTTAGGGTTAGGGATAGGGTTAGGGTGAGGGTTAGGGAATGGCTTAGGTTACGGATTCGGGGAGGGTTTCGGGTAGGGCGTAGGGTATGGGTTAGGGTTAGGGTTAGGGTTAGTGTTAGGGTTAGGGCTCGGTTTAGGGTACGGGTTAGGATTAGGGTACGCGTTAGTGTTAGGGTAGGGGTTAGGGTTAGGGTACGCGATAGGGTGAGGTTAGTTATTAAACCTATCCCACTCTCTAGATACCCCTTAGCACGTAAAGGAATATTATTTGGGGGTCCAGCCATGGAGAAGAGTTTAGACACTAGGAGAAGATAAGGAACACACCCATTATCAAGAAATCACATTAGTATTCTCTTTTTAACCTGTTCCTTAAAACACTAGTGCTTAGGAAATCTATTGGAGGCAGAAGCAGTCAAGGGTAGCTTAGGGTTAGGGTTAGGGTTAGGGTGAGGGTTAGGGTACGGCTTAGGGTACGGGTTCGGGGAGGGGTTCGGGTAGGGCGTAGGGTATGGGTTAGGGTTAGGGTTAGGGCTAGTGTTAGGGTTAGGGCTCGGTTTAGGCTACGGGTTAGGATTAGGGTACGCGTTAGTGTTAGGGTAGGGGTTAGGGTTAGGGTACGCGATAGGGTGAGGTTAGTTATTAAACCTATCCCACTCTCTAGATACCCCTTAGCACGTAAAGCAATATTATTTGGGGGTCCAGCCATGGAGAAGAGTTTAGACACTAGGAGAAGATAAGGAACACACCCATTATCAAGAAATCACATTAGGATTCTCTTTTTAACCTGTTCCTTAAAACACTAGTGCTTAGGAAATCTATTGGAGGCAGAAGCAGTCAAGGGTAGCTTAGGGTTAGGGTTACGGTTAGGGTGAGGGTTAGGGTACGGCTTAGGGTACGGGTTCGGTGAGGGGTTCGGGTAGGGCGTAGGGTATGGGTTAGGGTTAGGGTTAGGGTTAGGGTTAGGTTAGGGCTCGGTTTAGGGTACGGGTTAGGATTAGGGTACGCGTTAGGGTTAGGGTAGGGATTAGGGTTAGGGTACGCGTTAGGGTGAGGGCAGTTATTAAACCTCACCCTCTCTCTAGATAACCCTTAGCACGTAAAGGAATAGTATTTGGGGGTCCAGCCATGGAGAAGAGTTTAGACACTAGGAGAAGATAAGGAACACACCCATTATCACGAAATCACATTAGGATTCTCTTTTTAACCTGTTCCTTAAAACACTAGTGCTTAGGAAATCTACTGGAGGCAGAAGCAGTCAAGGGTAGCTTAGGGCTAGGGTTAGGGTTAGGGTGAGGGTTAGGGTACGGCTTAGGGTACGGGTTCGGGGAGGGGTTCGGGTAGGGCGTAGGGTATGGGTTAGGGTTAGGGTTAGGGCTAGTGTTAGGGTTAGGGCTCGGTTTAGGGTACGGGTTAGGATTAGGGTACGCGTTAGTGTTAGGGTAGGGGTTAGGGTTAGGGTACGCGATAGGGTGAGGTTAGTTATTAAACCTATCCCACTCTCTAGATACCCCTTAGCACGTAAAGGAATATTATTTGGGGGTCCAGCCATGGAGAAGAGTTTAGACACTAGGAGAAGATAAGGAACACACCCATTATCAAGAAATCACATTAGGATTCTCTTTTTAACCTGTTCCTTAAAACACTAGTGCTTAGGAAATCTATTGGAGGCAGAAGCAGTCAAGGGTAGCGTAGGGTTAGGGTTAGGGTTAGGGTAAGGGTTAGGGTACGGCTTAGGGTACGGGTTCGGGGAGGGGTTCGTGTAGGGCGTAGGGTATGGGTTAGGGCTAGTGTTAGGGTTAGGGCTCGGTTTAGGGTACGGGTTAGGATTAGGGTACGCGTTAGGGTTAGGGTTAGGGTACGCGTTAGGGTGAGGGTTGTTATTAAACCTATCCCACTCTCTAGATACCCCTTAGCACGTAAAGGAATATTATTTGGGGGTTCAGCCATGGAGAAGAGTTTAGACACTAGGAGAAGATAAGGAACACACCCGTTATCACTAAATCACATTAGGATTCTCTTTTTAACCTGTTCCTTAAAACACTAGTACTTAGGAAATCTATTGGAGGCAGAAGCAGTCAAGGGTAGCGTAGGGTTAGGGTTAGGGTTAGGGTGAGGGTTAGGGTACGGCTTAGGGTACGGGTTCGGGGAGGTGTTCGGGTAGGGCGTAGGGTATGGGTTAGGGCTAGTGTTAGGGTTAGGGCTCGGTTTAGGGTAGGGGTTAGGATTAGGGTACGCGTTAGGGTTAGGGTAGGGGTTAGGGTAAGGGTACGCATTAGGGTGAGGGTAGTTATTAAACCTATCCCACTCTCTAGATACCCCTTAGCACGTAAAGGAATATTATTTGGGGGTCCATCCATGGAGAAGAGTTTAGACACGAGGAGAAGATAAGGAACACACCCATTATCAAGAAATCACATTAGGATTCTCTTTTTAACCTGTTCCTTAAAACACTAGTGCTTAGGAAATCTATTGGAGGCAGAAGCAGTCAAGGGTAGCTTAGGGTTAGGGTTAGGGTTAGGGTGAGGATTAGGGTAAGGCTTAGGGTACGGTTTCGGGGAAGGATTCGGGTAGGGCGTAGGGTATGGGTTAGGGTTAGGGTTAGGGTTAGGGTTAGGGTTAGGGCTCGGTTTAGGGTACGGGTTAGGATTAGGGTACGCATTAGGGTTAGGGCAGGGATTAGGGTTAGGGTACGCGTTAGGGTGAGGGTAGTTATTAAACCTCACCCTCTCTCTAGATAACCCTTAGCACGTAAAGGAATAGTATTTGGGGGTCCAGCCATGGAGAAGGGTTTAGACACTAGGAGAAGATAAGGAACACACCCATTATCACGAAATCACATTAGGATTCTCTTTTTAACCTGTTCCTTAAAACACTAGTGCTTAGGAAATCTATTGGAGGCAGAAGCAGTCAAGGGTAGCGTAGGGTTAGGGTTAGGGTTAGGGTGAGGGTTAGGGTACGGCTTAGGGTACGGGTTCGGGGAGGGGTTCGGGTAGGGCGTAGGGTATGGGTTAGGGCTAGTGTTAGGGTTAGGGCTCGGTTTAGGGTAGGGGTTAGGATTAGGGTACGCGTTAGGGTTAGGGTAGGGGTTAGGGTTAGGATACGCATTAGGGTGAGGGTAGTTATTAAACCTATCCCACTCTCTAGATACCCCTTAGCACGTAAAGGAATATTATTTGGGGGTCCATCCATGGAGAAGAGTTTAGACACGAGGAGAAGATAAGGAACACACCCATTATCAAGAAATCACATTAGGATTCTCTTTTTAACCTGTTCCTTAAAACACTAGTGCTTAGGAAATCTATTGGAGGCAGAAGCAGTCAAGGGAAGCTTAGGGTTAGGGTTAGGGTTACGGTGAGGGTTAGGGTACGGCTTAGGTTACGGGTTCGGGGAGGGGTTCGGGTAGGGCGTAGGGTATGGGTTAGGGTTAGGGTTAGGGTTAGTGTTAGGGTTAGGGCTCGGTTTAGGGTACGGGTTAGGATTAGGGTACGCGTTAGGGTTAGGGTAGGGGTTAGGGTTAGGGTACGCGTTAGGGTGAGGGTAGTTATTAAACCTCTCCCACTCTCTAGATACCCCTTAGCACGTAAAGGAATATTATTTGGGGGTCCAGCCATGGAGAAGAGTTTAGACACTAGGAGAAGATAAGGAACACACCCATTATCAAGAAATCACATTAGGATTCTCTTTGTAACCTGTTCCTTAAAACACTAGTGCTTAGGAAATCTATTGGAGGCAGAAGCAGTCAAGGGTAGCTTAGGGTTAGGGATAGGGTTAGGGTGAGGGTTAGGGAATGGCTTAGGTTACGGATTCGGGGAGGGTTTCGGGTAGGGCGTAGGGTATGGGTTAGGGTTAGGGTTAGGGTTAGTGTTAGGGTTAGGGCTCGGTTTAGGGTACGGGTTAGGATTAGGGTACGCGTTAGTGTTAGGGTAGGGGTTAGGGTTAGGGTACGCGATAGGGTGAGGTTAGTTATTAAACCTATCCCACTCTCTAGATACCCCTTAGCACGTAAAGGAATATTATTTGGGGGTCCAGCCATGGAGAAGAGTTTAGACACTAGGAGAAGATAAGGAACACACCCATTATCAAGAAATCACATTAGTATTCTCTTTTTAACCTGTTCCTTAAAACACTAGTGCTTAGGAAATCTATTGGAGGCAGAAGCAGTCAAGGGTAGCTTAAGGTTAGGGTTAGGGTTAGGGTGAGGGTTAGGGTACGGCTTAGGGTACGGGTTCGGGGAGGGGTTCGGGTAGGGCGTAGGGTATGGGTTAGGGTTAGGGTTAGGGCTAGTGTTAGGGTTAGGGCTCGGTTTAGGCTACGGGTTAGGATTAGGGTACGCGTTAGTGTTAGGGTAGGGTTTAGGGTTAGGGTACGCGATAGGGTGAGGTTAGTTATTAAACCTATCCCACTCTCTAGATACCCCTTAGCACGTAAAGCAATATTATTTGGGGGTCCAGCCATGGAGAAGAGTTTAGACACTAGGAGAAGATAAGGAACACACCCATTATCAAGAAATCACATTAGGATTCTCTTTTTAACCTGTTCCTTAAAACACTAGTGCTTAGGAAATCTATTGGAGGCAGAAGCAGTCAAGGGTAGCTTAGGGTTAGGGTTACGGTTAGGGTGAGGGTTAGGGTACGGCTTAGGGTACGGGTTCGGTGAGGGGTTCGGGTAGGGCGTAGGGTATGGGTTAGGGTTAGGGTTAGGGTTAGGGTTAGGTTAGGGCTCGGTTTAGGGTACGGGTTAGGATTAGGGTACGCGTTAGGGTTAGGGTAGGGATTAGGGTTAGGGTACGCGTTAGGGTGAGGGCAGTTATTAAACCTCACCCTCTCTCTAGATAACCCTTAGCACGTAAAGGAATAGTATTTGGGGGTCCAGCCATGGAGAAGAGTTTAGACACTAGGAGAAGATAAGGAACACACCCATTATCACGAAATCACATTAGGATTCTCTTTTTAACCTGTTCCTTAAAACACTAGTGCTTAGGAAATCTACTGGAGGCAGAAGCAGTCAAGGGTAGCTTAGGGCTAGGGTTAGGGTTAGGGTGAGGGTTAGGGTACGGCTTAGGGTACGGGTTCGGGGAGGGGTTCGGGTAGGGCGTAGGGTATGGGTTAGGGTTAGGGTTAGGGCTAGTGTTAGGGTTAGGGCTCGGTTTAGGGTACGGGTTAGGATTAGGGTACGCGTTAGTGTTAGGGTAGGGGTTAGGGTTAGGGTACGCGATAGGGTGAGGTTAGTTATTAAACCTATCCCACTCTCTAGATACCCCTTAGCACGTAAAGGAATATTATTTGGGGGTCCAGCCATGGAGAAGAGTTTAGACACTAGGAGAAGATAAGGAACACACCCATTATCAAGAAATCACATTAGGATTCTCTTTTTAACCTGTTCCTTAAAACACTAGTGCTTAGGAAATCTATTGGAGGCAGAAGCAGTCAAGGGTAGCGTAGGGTTAGGGTTAGGGTTAGGGTAAGGGTTAGGGTACGGCTTAGGGTACGGGTTCGGGGAGGGGTTCGTGTAGGGCGTAGGGTATGGGTTAGGGCTAGTGTTAGGGTTAGGGCTCGGTTTAGGGTACGGGTTAGGATTAGGGTACGCGTTAGGATTAGGGTTAGGGTACGCGTTAGGGTGAGGGTTGTTATTAAACCTATCCCACTCTCTAGATACCCCTTAGCACGTAAAGGAATATTATTTGGGGGTTCAGCCATGGAGAAGAGTTTAGACACTAGGAGAAGATAAGGAACACACCCGTTATCACTAAATCACATTAGGATTCTCTTTTTAACCTGTTCCTTAAAACACTAGTACTTAGGAAATCTATTGGAGGCAGAAGCAGTCAAGGGTAGCGTAGGGTTAGGGTTAGGGTTAGGGTGAGGGTTAGGGTACGGCTTAGGGTACGGGTTCGGGGAGGTGTTCGGGTAGGGCGTAGGGTATGGGTTAGGGCTAGTGTTAGGGTTAGGGCTCGGTTTAGGGTAGGGGTTAGGATTAGGGTACGCGTTAGGGTTAGGGTAGGGGTTAGGGTAAGGGTACGCATTAGGGTGAGGGTAGTTATTAAACCTATCCCACTCTCTAGATACCCCTTAGCACGTAAAGGAATATTATTTGGGGGTCCATCCATGGAGAAGAGTTTAGACACGAGGAGAAGATAAGGAACACACCCATTATCAAGAAATCACATTAGGATTCTCTTTTTAACCTGTTCCTTAAAACACTAGTGCTTAGGAAATCTATTGGAGGCAGAAGCAGTCAAGGGTAGCTTAGGGTTAGGGTTAGGGTTAGGGTGAGGATTAGGGTAAGGCTTAGGGTACGGTTTCGGGGAAGGATTCGGGTAGGGCGTAGGGTATGGGTTAGGGTTAGGGTTAGGGTTAGGGTTAGGGTTAGGGCTCGGTTTAGGGTACGGGTTAGGATTAGGGTACGCATTAGGGTTAGGGCAGGGATTAGGGTTAGGGTACGCGTTAGGGTGAGGGTAGTTATTAAACCTCACCCTCTCTCTAGATAACCCTTAGCACGTAAAGGAATAGTATTTGGGGGTCCAGCCATGGAGAAGGGTTTAGACACTAGGAGAAGATAAGGAACACACCCATTATCACGAAATCACATTAGGATTCTCTTTTTAACCTGTTCCTTAAAACACTAGTGCTTAGGAAATCTATTGGAGGCAGAAGCAGTCAAGGGTAGCGTAGGGTTAGGGTTAGGGTTAGGGTGAGGGTTAGGGTACGGCTTAGGGTACGGGTTCGGGGAGGGGTTCGGGTAGGGCGTAGGGTATGGGTTAGGGCTAGTGTTAGGGTTAGGGCTCGGTTTAGGGTAGGGGTTAGGATTAGGGTACGCGTTAGGGTTAGGGTAGGGGTTAGGGTTAGGATACGCATTAGGGTGAGGGTAGTTATTAAACCTATCCCACTCTCTAGATACCCCTTAGCACGTAAAGGAATATTATTTGGGGGTCCATCCATGGAGAAGAGTTTAGACACGAGGAGAAGATAAGGAACACACCCATTATCAAGAAATCACATTAGGATTCTCTTTTTAACCTGTTCCTTAAAACACTAGTGCTTAGGAAATCTATTGGAGGCAGAAGCAGTCAAGGGTAGCTTAGGGTTAGGGTTAGGGTTAGGGTGAGGGTTAGGGTAAGGCTTAGGGTACGGTTTCGGGGAAGGATTCGGGTAGGGCGTAGGGTATGGGTTAGGGTTAGGGTTAGGGTTAGGGTTAGGGTTAGTGCTCGGTTTAGGGTACGGGTTAGGATTAGGGTACGCGTTAGGGTTAGGGTAGGGATTAGGGTTAGGGTACGCGTTAGGGTGAGGGTAGTTATTAAACCTCACCCTCTCTCTAGATAACCCTTAGCACGTAAAGGAATAGTATTTGGGGGTCCAGCCATGGAGAAGGGTTTAGACACTAGGAGAAGATAAGGAACACACTCATTATGACGAAATCACATTAGGATTCTCTTTTTAACCTGTTCCTTAAAACACTAGTGCTTAGAAAATCTATTGGAGGCAGAAGCAGTCAAGGGTAGCTTAGGGTTAGGGATAGGTTTAGGGTGAGGGTTAGGGAATGGCTTAGGGTACAGGTTCGGGGAGTGGTTTGGGTAGGGCGTAGGGTATGTGTTAGGGTTAGGGTTAGGGTTAGTGTTAGGGTTAGTGCTCGGTTTAGGGTACGGGTTAGGATTAGGGTACGCGTTAGTGTTAGGGTAGGGGTTAGGGTTAGGGTACGCGATAGGGTGAGGTTAGTTATTAAACCTATCCCACTCTCTAGATACCCCTTAGCACGTAAAGCAATATTATTTGGGGGTCCAGCCATGGAGAAGAGTTTAGATACTAGGAGAAGATAAGGAACACACCCATTATCAAGAAATCACATTAGGATTCTCTTTTTAACCTGTTCCTTAAAACACTAGTGCTTAGGAAATCTATTGGAGGCAGAAGCAGTCAAGGGTAGCTTAGGGTTAGGGTTAGGGTTAGGGTGAGGGTTAGGGTACGGCTTAGGGTACGGGTTCGGGGAGGGGTTCGGGTAGGGCGTAGGGTATGGGTTAGGGTTAGGGTTAGGGCTAGTGTTAGGGTTAGGGCTCGGTTTAGGGTACGGGTTAGAATTAGGGTACGCGTTAGGGTTAGGGTAGGGGTTAGGGTTAGGGTACGCATTAGGGTGAGTGTAGTTATTAAACCTATCCCACTCTCTAGATACCCCTTAGCACGTAAAGGAATATTATTTGGGGGTCCATCCATGGAGAAGAGTTTAGACACGAGGAGAAGATAAGGAACACACCCATTATCAAGAAATCACATTAGGATTCTCTTTTTAACCTGTTCCTTAAAACACTAGTGCTTAGGAAATCTATTGGAGGCAGAAGCAGTCAAGGGTAGCTTAGGGTTAGGGTTAGGGTTAGGGTGAGGGTTAGGGTAAGGCTTAGGGTACGGTTTCGGGGAAGGATTCGGGTAGGGCGTAGGGTATGGGTTAGGGTTAGGGTTAGGGTTAGGGTTAGGGTTAGGGCTCGGTTTAGGGTACGGGTTAGGATTAGGGTACGCATTAGGGTTAGGGCAGGGATTAGGGTTAGGGTACACGTTAGGGTGAGGGTAGTTATTAAACCTCACCCTCTCTCTAGATAACCCTTAGCACGTAAAGGAATAGTATTTGGGGGTCCAGCCATGGAGAAGGGTTTAGACACTAGGAGAAGATAAGGAACACACCCATTATCACGAAATCACATTAGGATTCTCTTTTTAACCTGTTCCTTAAAACACTAGTGCTTAGGAAATCTATTGGAGGCAGAAGCAGTCAAGGGTAGCGTAGGGTTAGGGTTAGGGTTAGGGTGAGGGTTAGGGTACGGCTTAGGGTACGGGTTCGGGGAGGGGTTCGGGTAGGGCGTAGGGTATGGGTTAGGGCTAGTGTTAGGGTTAGGGCTCGGTTTAGGGTAGGGGTTAGGATTAGGGTACGCGTTAGGGTTAGGGTAGGGGTTAGGGTTAGGGTACGCATTAGGGTGAGGGTAGTTATTAAACCTATCCCACTCTCTAGATACCCCTTAGCACGTAAAGGAATATTATTTGGGGGTCCATCCATGGAGAAGAGTTTAGACACGAGGAGAAGATAAGGAACACACCCATTATCAACAAATCACATTAGGATTCTCTTTTTAACCTGTTCCTTAAAACACTAGTGCTTAGGAAATCTATTGGAGGCAGAAGCAGTCAAGGGTAGCTTAGGGTTAGGGTTAGGGTTAGGGTGAGGGTTAGGGTAAGGCTTAGGGTACGGTTTCGGGGAAGGATTCGGGTAGGGCGTAGGGTATGGGTTAGGGTTAGGGTTAGGGTTAGGGTTAGGGTTAGTGCTCGGTTTAGGGTACGGGTTAGGATTAGGGTACGCGTTAGGGTTAGGGTAGGGATTAGGGTTAGGGTACGCGTTAGGGTGAGGGTAGTTATTAAACCTCACCCTCTCTCTAGATAACCCTTAGCACGTAAAGGAATAGTATTTGGGGGTCCAGCCATGGAGAAGCGTTTAGACACTAGGAGAAGATAAGGAACACACCCATTATCACGAAATCACATTAGGATTCTCTTTTTAACCTGTTCCTTAAAACACTAGTGCTTAGGAAATCTATTGGAGGCAGAAGAAGTCAAGGGTACCTTAGGGTTCGGGTTAGGGTTAGGGTGAGGGTTAGGGTACGGCTTAGGGTACGGGTTCGGGGAGGGGTTCGGGTAGGGCGTAGGGTATGGGTTAGGGTTAGTGTTAGGGTTAGGGCTCGGTTTAGGATATGGGTTAGGATTAGGGTACGCGTTAGGGTTAGGGTAGGGGTTAGGGTTAGGGTACGCGTTAGGGTGAGGGTAGTTATTAAACCTATCCCACTCTCTAGATACCCCTTAGCACGTAAAGGAATATTATTTGGGGGTCCAGATATGGAGAAGAGTTTAGACACTAGGAGAAGGTAAGGAACACACCCATTATCAAGAAATCACATTAGGATTCTCTTTTTAACCTGTTCCTTAAAACACTAGTGCTTAGGAAATCTACTGGAGGCAGAAGCAATCAAGGGTAGCTTAGGGCTAGGGTTAGGGTTAGGGTGAGGGTTAGGGTACGGCTTAGGGTACGGGTTCGTGGAGGGGTTCGGGTAGGGCGTAGGGTATGGGTTAGGGTTAGGGTTAGGGCTAGTGTTAGGGTTAGGGCTCGGTTTAGGGTACGGGTTAGGATTAGGGTACGCGTTAGTGTTAGGGTAGGGGTTAGGGTTAGGGTACGCGATAGGGTGAGGTTAGTTATTAAACCTATCCCACTCTCTAGATACCCCTTAGCACGTAAAGGAATATTATTTGGGGGTCTAGCCATGGAGAAGAGTTTAGACACTAGGAGAAGATAAGGAACACACCCATTATCAAGAAATCACATTAGGATTCTCTTTTTAACCTGTTCCTTAAAACACTAGTGCTTAGGAAATCTATTGGAGGCAGAAGCAGTCAAGGGTAGCGTAGGGTTAGGGTTAGGGTTAGGGTAAGGGTTAGGGTACGGCTTAGGGTACGGGTTCGGGGAGGGGTTCGGGTAGGGCGTAGGGTATGGGTTAGGGCTAGTGTTAGGGTTAGGGCTCGGTTTAGGGTACGGGTTAGGATTAGGGTACGCGTTAGGGTTAGGGTAGGGGTTAGGGTTAGGGTACGCATTAGGGTGAGGGTAGTTATTAAACCTCTCCCTCTCTCTAGATACCCTTTAGCACGTAAAGGAATATTATTTGGGGGTCCAGCCATGGAGAAGGGTTTAGACACTAGGAGAAGATAAGGAACACACCCATTATCACGAAATCACATTAGGATTCTCTTTTTAATCTGTTCCTTAAAACACTAGTGCTTAGGAAATCTATTGGAGGCAGAAGCAGTCAAGGGTAGCTTAGGGTTCGGGTTAGGATTAGGGTGAGGGTTAGGGTACGGCTTAGGGTACGGGTTCGTGGAGGGGTTCGGGTAGGGCGTAGGGTATGGGTTAGGGTTAGGGTTAGGGTTACTGTTAGGGTTAGGGCTCGGTTTAGGCTACGGGTTAGGATTAGGGTACGCGTTAGTGTTAGGGTAGGGGTTAGGGTTAGGGTACGCGATAGGGTGAGGTTAGTTATTAAACCTATCCCACTCTCTAGTTACCCCTTAGCACGTAAAGCAATATTATTTGGGGGTCCAGCCATGGAGAAGAGTTTAGACACTAGGAGAAGATAAGGAACACACACATTATCAAAAAATCACATTAGGATTCTCTTTTTAACCTGTTCCTTAAAACACTAGTGCTTAGGAAATCTATTGGAGGCAGAAGCAGTCAAGAGTAGCGTAGGGCTAGGGTTAGGGTTAGGGTGAGGGTTAGGGTACGGCTTAGGGTACGGGTTCGGGGAGGGGTTCGGGTAGGGCGTAGGGTATGGGTTAGGGTTAGGGTTAGGGCTAGTGTTAGGGTTAGGGCTCGGTTTAGGGTACGGGTTAGGATTAGGGTACGCGTTAGGGTTAGGGTAGGGGTTAGGGTTAGGGTACGCGTTAGGGTGAGGGTAGTTATTAAACCTATCCCACTCTCTAGATACCCCTTAGCACATAACGGAATATTATTTGGGGGTCCAGCCATGGAGAAGAGTTTAGACACGAGGAGAAGATAAGGAACACACCCATTATCACGAAATCACATTAGGATTCCCTTTTTAACCTGTTCCTCAAAACACTAGTGCTTAGGAAATCTATTGGAGGCAGAAGCAGTCAAGGGTAGCTTAGGGCTAGGGTTAGGGTTAGGGTGAGGGTTAGGGTACGGCTTAGGGTACGGGTTCGGGGAGGGGTTCGGGTAGGGCGTAGGGTATGGGTTAGGGTTAGGGTTAGGGTCAGTGTTAGGGTTAGGGCTCGGTTTAGGGTATGGGTTAGGATTAGGGTACGCGTTAGTGTTAGGGTAGGGGTTAGGGTTAGGGTACGCGTTAGGGTGAGGGTAGTTATTAAACCTATCCCACTCTCTAGATACCCCTTAGCACGTAAAGGAATATTATTTGGGGGTCCAGCCATGGAGAAGAGTTTAGACACGAGGAGAAGATAAGGAACACACCCATTATCAAGAAATCACATTAGGATTCTCTTTTTAACCTGTTCCTTAAAACACTAGTGCTTAGGAAATCTATTGGAGGCAGAAGCAGTCAAGGGTAGCTTAGGGTTAGGGTTAGGGTTAGGGTGAGGGTTAGGGTACGGCTTAGGGTACGGGTTTGGGGAGGGCGTAGGGTATGGGTTAGGGTTAGGGTTAGGGTTAGTGTTAGGGTTAGGGCTCGGTTTACGGTATGGGTTAGGATTAGGGTACACGTTAGTGTTAGGGTAGGGGTTAGGGTTAGGGTACGCGATATGGTGAGGTTAGTTATTAAACCTATCCCACTCTCTAGATACCCCTTAGCATGTAAAGGAATATTATTTGGGGGTCCAGCCATGGAGAAGAGTTTAGACACTAGGAGAAGATAAGGAACACACCCATTATCAAGAAATCACATTAGGATTCTCTTTTTAACCTGTTCCTTAAAACACTAGTGCTTAGGAAATCTATTGGAGGCAGAAGCAGTCAAGGGTAGCTTAGGGTTAGGGTTAGGGTTAGATTGAGGGTTAGGGTATGGCTTAGGGTACGGGTTCGGGGAGGGGTTCGTGTAGGGCGTAGGGTATGGGTTAGGTTTAGGGTTAGTGTTAGGGTTAGGGCTCGGTTTAGGGTACGGGTTAGGATTAGGGTACGCGTTAGGGTTAGGTTAGGGGTTAGGGTTAGGGTACGCGTTAGGGTGAGGGTAGCTTTTAAACCTCTCCCTCTCTCTAGATACCCCATAGCACGTAAAGGAATATTATTTGGGGGTCCAGCCATGGAGAAGAGTTTAGACACTAGGAGAAGATAAGGAACACACCCATTATCAAGAAATCACATTAGGATTCTCTTTTTAACCTGTTCCTTAAAACACTAGTGCTTAGGAAATCTATTGGAGGCAGAAGCCGTCAAGGGTAGCTTAGGGTTAGGGTTAGGGTTAGGGTGAGTGTTAGGGTATGGCTTAGGGTACGGGTTCGGGGAGGGGTTCGTTTAGGGCGTAGGGTATGCGTTAGGGTTAGGGTTAAGGTTAGTGTTAGGGTTAGGGCTCGGTTTAGGGTACGGGTTAGGATTAGGGTACGCGTTAGTGTTAGGGTAGGGTTTAGGGTTAGGGTACGCGATAGGGTGAGGTTAGTTATTAAACCTATCCCACTCTCTAGATACGCCTTAGCATGTAAAGAATATTATTTGGGGGTCCAGCCATGGAGAAGAGTTTAGACACTAAGAGAAGATAAGGAACACACCCATTATCAAGAAATCACATTAGGATTCTCTTTTTACCTGTTCCTGAAAACACTAGTGCTTAGGAAATCTATTGGAGGCAGAAGCAGTCAAGGGTAGCTTAGGGTTAGGGTTAGGGTTAGGGTGAGGGTTAGGGTATGGCTTAGGGTACGGGTTGGGGGAGGGGTTGGGTAGGGCATAGGGGATGGTTTAGGGTTAGGGTTAGGGTTAGTGTTAGGGTTAGGGCTCGGTTTAGGGTACGGGTTAAGATTAGGGTACGCGTTAGGGTTAGGGTAGGGGTTAGGGTTAGGGTACGCGTTAGGGTGAGGGTAGTTATTAAACCTATCACACTCTCTAGATACCCCTTAGCACGTAAAGGAATATTATTTGGGGATCCTGCCATGGAGAAGAGTTTAGACACGAGGAGAAGATAAGGAACACACCCATTATCAAGAAATCACATTAGGATTCTCTTTTTAACCTGTTCCTTAAAACACTAGTGCTTAGGAAATCTATTGGAGGCAGAAGCCGTCAACGGTAGCTTAGGGTTAGGGTTAGGGTTAGGGTGAGGGTTAGGGTACGGCTTAGGGTACGGGTTCGGGGAGGGGTTCGGGTAGGGCGTAGGGTATGGGTTAGGGTTAGAGTTAGGGTTAGTGTTAGGGTTAGGGCTCGGTTTAGGGTACGGGTTAGGATTAGGGTACGCGTTAGGGTTAGGGTAGGGGTTAGGGTTAGGGTACGCGTTAGGGTGAGGGTAGTTATTAAACCTATCCCACTCTCTAGATACCCCTTAGCACGTAAAGGAATATTATTTGGGGGTCCAGCCATGGAGAAGAGTTTAGACACGAGGAGAAGGTAAGGAACACACCCCTTATCAAGAAATCACATTAGGATTCTCTTTTTAACCTGTTCCTTAAAACACTAGTGCTTAGGAAATCTATTGGAGGCAGAAGCAGTCAAGGGTAGCTTAGGGTTAGGGTTAGGGTAAGGGTGAGGGTTAGGGTACGGCTTAGGGTACGGGTTCGGGGAGGGGTTCCGGTAGGGCGTAGGGTATGGGTTAGGGTTAGGGTTAGGGTTAGTGTTAGGGTTAGGGCTCGGTTTAGGGTACGGGTTAGGATTAGGGTACGCGTTAGTGTTAGGGTAGGGGTTAGGGTTAGGGTACGCGATAGGGTGAGGTTAGTTATTAAACCTATCCCACTCTCTAGATACCCCTTAGCATGTAAAGGAATATTATTTGGGGGTCCAGCCATGGAGAAGAGTTTAGACACTAGGAGAAGATAAGCAACACACCCATTATCAAGAAATCACATTAGGATTCTCTTTTTAACCTGTTCCTTAAAACACTAGTGCTTAGGAAATCTATTGGAGGCAGAAGCAGTGAAGGGTAGCTTAGGGTTAGGGTTAGGGTTAGTGTTAGGGTTAGGGCTCGGTTTAGGGTACGGGTTAGGATTAGGGTACGCGTTAGGGTTAGGGTAGGGGTTAGGTTTAGGGTACGCGTTAGGGTGAGGGTAGTTATTAAACCTCTCTCTGTCTCTAGATACCCCATAGCACGTAAAGGAATATTATTTGGGTGTCAGGCCATGGAGAAGAGTTTAGACACTAGGAGAAGATGAGGAACACACCCATTATCAAGAAATCACATTAGGATTCTCTTTTTAACCTGTTCCTTAAAACACTAGTGCTTAGGAAATCTATTGGAGGCAGAAGCCGTCAAGGGTAGCTTAGGGTTAGGGTTAGGGTTAGGGTGAGGGTTAGGGTACGGCTTAGGGTACGGGTTCAGGGAGGGGTTCGGGTAGGGCGTAGGGTATGGGTTAGGGTGAGGGTTAGGGTTAGTGTTAGGGTTAGGGCTCGGTTTAGGGTACGGGATAGGATTAGGGTACGCGTTAGGGTTAGGGTAGGGGTTAGGGTTAGGGTACGCTTTTGGTTGAGGGTAGTTATTAAACCTATCCCACTCTCTAGATACCCCTTAGCACGTAAAGGAATATTATTTGGGGTTCAGCCATGGAGAAGAGTTTAGACACTAGGAGAAGATAATGAACACACCCATTATCAAGAAATCACAATATGATTCTCTTTTTAAAATGTTCCTTAAAACACTAGTGCTTAGGAAATCTATTGGAGGCAGAAGCAGTCAAGGGTAGCTTAGGGTTAGGGTTAGGGTTAGGGTGAGGGTTAGGGTACGGCTTAGGGCACGGGTTCGGGGAAGGGTTCGAGTAGGGCGTAGGGTATGGGTTAGGGTTAGGGTTAGGGTTAGTGTTAGGGTTAGGGCTCGGTTTAGGTTACGGGTTAGGATTAGGGTACGTGTTAGGGTTAGGGTAGGGGTTAGGGTTAGGGTACGCGTTAGGGTGAGGGTAGTTATTAAACCTATCCCACGCTCTAGATACCCCTTAGCACGTAAAGGAATATTATTTGGGGGTCCAGCCATGGAGAAGAGTTTAGACACGAGGAGAAGATCAGGAACACACCCCTTATCAAGAAATCACATTAGGATTCTCTTTTTAACCTGTTCCTTAAAACACTAGTGCTTAGGAAATCTATTGGAGGCAGAAGCAGTCAAGGGTAGCTTAGGGTTAGGGTTAGGGTTAGGGTGAGGGTTAGGGTACGGCTTAGGGTACGGGTTCGGGGAGGGGTTTGGGTAGGGCGTAGGGTATGGGTTAGGGTGAGGGTTAGGGTTAGTGTTAGGGTTAGGGCTCGGTTTAGGGTACGGGTTAGGATTAGGGTACGCGTTAGGGTTAGGGTAGGGGTTAGGGTTAGGGTACGCGTTAGGGTGAGGGTAGTTATTAAACCTATCCCACTCTCTAGATACCCCTTAGCACGTAAAGGAATATTATTTGGGGGTCCAGCCATGGAGAAGAGTTTAGACACTAGGAGAAGATAAGGAACACACCCATTATCAAGAAATCACAATATGATTCTCTTTTTAAACTGTTCCTTAAAACACTAGTGCTTAGGAAATCTATTGGAGGCAGAAGCAGTCAAGGGGAGCTTAGGGTTAGGGTTAGGGTAAGGGTGAGGGTTAGGGTACGGCTTAGGGTACGGGTTCGGGGAGGGGTTCGGGTAGGGCGTAGGGTATGGGTTAGGGTTAGGGTTAGGGTTAGTGTTAGGGTTAGGGCTCGGTTTAGGGTACGGGTTAGGATTAGGGTACGCGTTAGTGTTAGGGTAGGGGTTAGGGTTAGGGTACGCGATAGGGTGAGGTTAGTTATTAAACCTATCCCACTCTCTAGATACCCCTTAGCATGTAAAGGAATATTATTTGGGGGTCCAGCCATGGAGAAGAGTTTAGACACTAGGAGAAGATAAGGAACACACCCATTATCAAGAAATCACATTAGGATTCTCTTTTTAACCTGTTCCTTAAAACACTAGTGCTTAGGAAATCTATTGGAGGCAGAAGCAGTCAAGGGTAGCTTAGGGTTAGGGTTAGGGTTAGATTGAGGGTTAGGGTATGGCTTAGGGTACGGGTTCGGGGAGGGGTCCGGGTAGGGCGTAGGGTATGGGTTAGGGTTAGGGTTAGGGTTAGTGTTAGGGTTAGGGCTCGGTTTAGGGTACGGGTTAGGATTAGGGTACGCGTTAGGGTTAGGGTAGGGGTTAGGTTTAGGGTACGCGTTAGGGTGAGGGTAGTTATTAAACCTCTCCCTCTCTCTAGATACCCCATAGCACGTAAAGGAATATTATTTGGGTGTCCAGCCATGGAGAAGAGTTTAGACACTAGGAGAAGATGAGGAACACACCCATTATCAAGAAATCACATTAGGATTCTCTTTTTAACCTGTTCCTTAAAACACTAGTGCTTAGGAAATCTATTGGAGGCAGAAGCCGTCAAGGGTAGCTTAGGGTTAGGGTTAGGTTTAGGGTGAGGGTTAGGGTATGGCTTAGGGTACGGGTTTGGGGAGGGGTTCGGGTAGGGCATAGGGGATGGGTTAGGGTTAGGGTTAGGGTTAGTGTTAGGGTTAGGGCTCGGTTTAGGGTACGGGTTAGGATTAGGGTACGCGTTAGGGTTAGGGTAGGGGTTAGGGTTAGGGTACGCGTTAGGGTGAGGGTAGTTATTAAACCTATCACACTCTCTAGATACCCCTTAGCACGTAAAGGAATATTATTTGGGGGTTCAGCCATGGAGAAGAGTTTAGACACTAGGAGAAGATAAGGAACACACCCATTATCAAGAAATCACATTAGGATTCTCTTTTTAACATGTTCCTTAAAACACTAGTGCTTAGGAAATCTATTGGAGGCAGAAGCAGTCAAGGGTAGCTTAGGGTTAGGGTTAGGGTTAGATTGAGGGTTAGGGTATGGCTTAGGGTACGGGTTCGGGGAGGGGTTCGGGTAGGGCGTAGGGTATGGGTTAGGGTTAGGGTTAGGGTTAGTGTTAGGTTTAGGGCTCGGTTTAGGGTAAGGGTTAGGATTAGGGTACGCGTTAGGATTAGGGTAGGGGTTAGGGTTAGGGTACGCGTTAGGGTGAGGGTAGTTATTAAACCTCTCCCTCTCTCTAGATACCCCATAGCACGTAAAGGAATATTATTTGGGTGTCCAGCCATGGAGAAGAGTTTAGACACTAGGAGAAGATGAGGAACACACCCATTATCAAGAAATCACATTAGGATTCTCTTTTTAACCTGTTCCTTAAAACACTAGTGCTTAGGAAATCTATTGGAGGCAGAAGCCGTCAAGGGTAGCTTAGGGTTAGGGTTAGGGTTAGGGTGAGGGTTAGGGTACGGCTTAGGGTACGGGTTCAGGGAGGGGTTCGGGTAGGGCGTAGGGTATGGGTTAGGGTGAGGGTTAGGGTTAGTGTTAGGGTTAGGGCTCGGTTTAGGGTACGGGTTAGGATTAGGGGACGCGTTAGGGTTAGGGTAGGGGTTAGGGTTAGGGTACGCGTTAGGGTGAGGGTAGTTATTAAACCTATCCCACTCTCTAGATACCCCTTAGCAAGTAAAGGAATATTATTTGGGGGTCCAGCCATGGAGAAGAGTTTAGACACGAGGAGAAGATAAGGAACACACCCATTATCAAGAAATCACATTAGGATTCTCTTTTTAACCTGTTCCTTAAAACACTAGTGCTTAGGAAATCTATTGGAGGCAGAAGCAGTCAAGGGTAGCTTAGGGTTAGGGTTAGGGTTAGGGTGAGGGTTAGGGTACGGCTTAGGGTACGGGTTCGGGGAGGGGTTCGTGTAGGGCGTAGGGTATGCGTTAGGGTTAGGGTTAGGGTTAGTGTTAGGGTTAGGGCTCGGTTTAGGGTATGGGTTAGGATTAGGGTACACGTTAGTGTTAGGGTAGGGGTTAGGGTTAGGGTACGCGATAGGGTGAGGTTAGTTATTAAACCTATCCCACGCTCTAGATACCCCTTAGCATGTAAAGGAATTTTATTTGGGGGTCCAGCCATGGAGAAGAGTTTAGACACTAGGAGAAGATAAGGAACACACCCATTATCAAGAAATCACATTAGGATTCTCTTTTTAACCTGTTCCTTAAAACACTAGTGCTTAGGAAATCTATTGGAGGCAGAAGCAGTCAAGGGTAGCTTAGGGTTAGGGTTAGGGTTAGGGTGAGGGTTAGGGTACGGCTTAGGGTACGGGTTCCGGGAGGGGTTTGGGTAGGGCGTAGGGTATGGGTTAGGGTGAGGGTTAGGGTTAGTGTTAGGGTTAGGGCTCGGTTTAGGGTACGGGTTAGGATTAGGGTACGCGTTAGGGTTAGGGTAGGGGTTAGGGTTAGGGTACGCTTTTGGGTGAGGGTAGTTATTAAACCTATACCGCTCTCTAGATACCCCTTAGCACGTAAAGGAATATTATTTGGGGGTCCAGCCATGGAGAAGAGTTTAGACACTAGGAGAAGATAAGGAACACACCCATTATCAAGAAATCACAATATGATTCTCTTTTTAAACTGTTCCTTAAAACACTAGTGCTTAAGAAATCTATTGGAGGCAGAAGCAGTCAAGGGGAGCTTAGGGTTAGGGTTAGGGTTAGGGTGAGGGTTAGGGTACGGCTTAGGTTACGGGTTCGGGGAAGGGTTCCGGTAGGGCGTAGGGTATGGGTTAGGGTTAGGGTTAGGGTTAGTGTTAGGGTTAGGGCTCGGTTTAGGGTACGGGTTGGGATTAGGGTACGCGTTAGTGTTAGGGTAGGGGTTAGGGTTAGGGTACGCGATAGGGTGAGGTTAGTTATTAAACCTATCCCACTCTCTAGATACCCCTTAGCATGTAAAGGAATATTATTTGGGGGTCCAGCCATGGAGAAGAGTTTAGACACTAGGAGAAAATAAGGAACACACCCATTATCAAGAAATCACATTAGGATTCTCTTTTTAACCTGTTCCTTAAAACACTAGTGCTTAGGAAATCTATTGGAGGCAGAAGAAGTCAAGGGTAGCTTAGGGTTAGGGTTAGGGTTACATTGAGGGTTAGGGTATGGCTTAGGGTACGGGTTTGGGGAGGGGTCCGGGTAGGGCGTAGGGTATGGGTTAGGGTTAGGGTTAGGGTTAGTGTTAGGGTTAAGGCTCGGTTTAGGGTACGGGTTAGGATTAGGGTACGCGTTAGGGTTAGGGTAGGGGTTAGGTTTAGGGTACGCGTTAGGGTGAGGGTAGTTATTAAACCTCTCCCTCTCTCTAGATACCCCATAGCACGTAAAGGAATATTATTTGGGTGTCCAGCCATGGAGAAGAGTTTAGACACTAGGAGAAGATGAGGAACACACCCATTATCAAGAAATCACATTAGGATTCTCTTTTTAACCTGTTCCTTAAAACACTAGTGCTTAGGAAATCTATTGGAGGCAGAAGCCGTCAAGGGTAGCTTAGGGTTAGGGTTAGGGTTAGGGTGAGGGTTAGGGTACGGCTTAGGGTACGGGTTCAGGGAGGGGTTCGGGTAGGGCGTAGGGTATGGGTTAGGGTGAGGGTTAGGGTTAGTGTTAGGGTTAGGGCTCGGTTTAGGGTACGGGTTAGGATTAGGGGACGCGTTAGGGTTAGGGTAGGGGTTAGGGTTAGGGTACGCGTTAGGGTGAGGGTAGTTATTAAACCTATCCCACTCTCTAGATACCCCTTAGCAAGTAAAGGAATATTATTTGGGGGTCCAGCCATGGAGAAGAGTTTAGACACGAGGAGAAGATAAGGAACACACCCATTATCAAGAAATCACATTAGGATTCTCTTTTTAACCTGTTCCTTAAAACACTAGTGCTTAGGAAATCTATTGGAGGCAGAAGCAGTCAAGGGTAGCTTAGGGTTAGGGTTAGGGTAAGGGTGAGGGTTAGGGTACGGCTTAGGGTACGGGTTCGGGGAGGGGTTCGGGTAGGGCGTAGGGTATGGGTTAGGGTTAGGGTTAGGGCTAGTGTTAGGGTTAGGGCTCGGTTTAGGGTACGGGTTAGGATTAGGGTACGCGTTAGGGTTAGGGTAGGGGTTAGGGTTAGGGTACGCGTTAGGGTGAGGGTAGTTATTAAACCTATCCCACTCTCTAGATACCCCTTAGCACATAACGGAATATTATTTGGGGGTCCAGCCATGGAGAAGAGTTTAGACACGAGGAGAAGATAAGGAACACACCCATTATCACGAAATCACATTAGGATTCCCTTTTTAACCTGTTCCTCAAAACACTAGTGCTTAGGAAATCTATTGGAGGCAGAAGCAGTCAAGGGTAGCTTAGGGCTAGGGTTAGGGTTAGGGTGAGGGTTAGGGTACGGCTTAGGGTACGGGTTCGGGGAGGGGTTCGGGTAGGGCGTAGGGTATGGGTTAGGGTTAGGGTTAGGGTCAGTGTTAGGGTTAGGGCTCGGTTTAGGGTATGGGTTAGGATTAGGGTACGCGTTAGTGTTAGGGTAGGGGTTAGGGTTAGGGTACGCGTTAGGGTGAGGGTAGTTATTAAACCTATCCCACTCTCTAGATACCCCTTAGCACGTAAAGGAATATTATTTGGGGGTCCAGCCATGGAGAAGAGTTTAGACACGAGGAGAAGATAAGGAACACACCCATTATCAAGAAATCACATTAGGATTCTCTTTTTAACCTGTTCCTTAAAACACTAGTGCTTAGGAAATCTATTGGAGGCAGAAGCAGTCAAGAGTAGCGTAGGGTTAGGGTTAGGGTTAGGGTGAGGGTTAGGGTACGGCTTAGGGTACGGGTTCGGGGAGGGGTTCGGGTAGGGCGTAGGGTATGGGTTAGGGTTAGGGTTAGGGCTAGTGTTAGGGTTAGGGCTCGGTTTAGGGTATGGGTTAGGATTAGGGTACGCGTTAGGGTTAGGGTAGGGGTTAGGGTTAGGGTACGCGTTAGGGTGAGGGTAGTTATTAAACCTATCCCACTCTCTAGATACCTCTTAGCACGTAAAGGAATATTATTTGGGGGTCCAGCCATGGAGAAGAGTTTAGACACGAGGAGAAGATAAGGAACACACCCATTATCAAGAAATCACATTAGGATTCTCTTTTTAACCTGTTCCTTAAAACACTAGTGCTTAGGAAATCTATTGGAGGCAGAAGCAGTCAAGGGTAGCTTAGGGTTAGGGTTAGGGTTAGGGTGAGGGTTAGGGTACGGCTTAGGGTACGGGTTTGGGGAGGGCGTAGGGTATGGGTTAGGGTTAGGGTTAGGGTTAGTGTTAGGGTTAGGGCTCGGTTTACGGTATGGGTTAGGATTAGGGTACACGTTAGTGTTAGGGTAGGGGTTAGGGTTAGGGTACGCGATATGGTGAGGTTAGTTATTAAACCTATCCCACTCTCTAGATACCCCTTAGCATGTAAAGGAATATTATTTGGGGGTCCAGCCATGGAGAAGAGTTTAGACACTAGGAGAAGATAAGGAACACACCCATTATCAAGAAATCACATTAGGATTCTCTTTTTAACCTGTTCCTTAAAACACTAGTGCTTAGGAAATCTATTGGAGGCAGAAGCAGTCAAGGGTAGCTTAGGGTTAGGGTTAGGGTTAGATTGAGGGTTAGGGTATGGCTTAGGGTACGGGTTCGGGGAGGGGTTCGTGTAGGGCGTAGGGTATGGGTTAGGTTTAGGGTTAGTGTTAGGGTTAGGGCTCGGTTTAGGGTACGGGTTAGGATTAGGGTACGCGTTAGGGTTAGGGTAGGGGTTAGGGTTAGGGTACGCGTTAGGGTGAGGGTAGCTTTTAAACCTCTCCCTCTCTCTAGATACCCCATAGCACGTAAAGGAATATTATTTGGGGGTCCAGCCATGGAGAAGAGTTTAGACACTAGGAGAAGATAAGGAACACACCCATTATCAAGAAATCACATTAGGATTCTCTTTTTAACCTGTTCCTTAAAACACTAGTGCTTAGGAAATCTATTGGAGGCAGAAGCCGTCAAGGGTAGCTTAGGGTTAGGGTTAGGGTTAGGGTGAGTGTTAGGGTATGGCTTAGGGTACGGGTTCGGGGAGGGGTTCGTTTAGGGCGTAGGGTATGGGTTAGGGTTAGGGTTAGGGTTAGTGTTAGGGTTAGGGCTCGGTTTAGGGTACGGGTTAGGATTAGGGTACGCGTTAGTGTTAGGGTAGGGTTTAGGGTTAGGGTACGCGATAGGGTGAGGTTAGTTATTAAACCTATCCCACTCTCTAGATACGCCTTAGCATGTAAAGGAATATTATTTGGGGGTCCAGCCATGGAGAAGAGTTTAGACACTAGGAGAAGATAAGGAACACACCCATTATCAAGAAATCACATTAGGATTCTCTTTTTACCTGTTCCTGAAAACACTAGTGCTTAGGAAATCTATTGGAGGCAGAAGCAGTCAAGGGTAGCTTAGGGTTAGGGTTAGGGTTAGGGTGAGGGTTAGGGTATGGCTTAGGGTACGGGTTGGGGGAGGGGTTGGGTAGGGCATAGGGGATGGTTTAGGGTTAGGGTTAGGGTTAGTGTTAGGGTTAGGGCTCGGTTTAGGGTACGGGTTAAGATTAGGGTACGCGTTAGGGTTAGGGTAGGGGTTAGGGTTAGGGTACGCGTTAGGGTGAGGGTAGTTATTAAACCTATCACACTCTCTAGATACCCCTTAGCACGTAAAGGAATATTATTTGGGGATCCTGCCATGGAGAAGAGTTTAGACACGAGGAGAAGATAAGGAACACACCCATTATCAAGAAATCACATTAGGATTCTCTTTTTAACCTGTTCCTTAAAACACTAGTGCTTAGGAAATCTATTGGAGGCAGAAGCCGTCAACGGTAGCTTAGGGTTAGGGTTAGGGTTAGGGTGAGGGTTAGGGTACGGCTTAGGGTACGGGTTCGGGGAGGGGTTCGGGTAGGGCGTAGGGTATGGGTTAGGGTTAGAGTTAGGGTTAGTGTTAGGGTTAGGGCTCGGTTTAGGGTACGGGTTAGGATTAGGGTACGCGTTAGGGTTAGGGTAGGGGTTAGGGTTAGGGTACGCGTTAGGGTGAGGGTAGTTATTAAACCTATCCCACTCTCTAGATACCCCTTAGCACGTAAAGGAATATTATTTGGGGGTCCAGCCATGGAGAAGAGTTTAGACACGAGGAGAAGGTAAGGAACACACCCCTTATCAAGAAATCACATTAGGATTCTCTTTTTAACCTGTTCCTTAAAACACTAGTGCTTAGGAAATCTATTGGAGGCAGAAGCAGTCAAGGGTAGCTTAGGGTTAGGGTTAGGGTTAGGGTGAGGGTTAGGGTACGGCTTAGGGTACGGATTCGGGGAGGGGTTCGTGTAGGGCGTAGGCTATGGGTTAGGGTTAGGGTTAGGGTTAGTGTTAGGGTTAGGGCTCGGTTTAGGGTACGGGTTAGGATTAGGGTACGCGTTAGGGTTAGGGTAGGGGTTAGGGTTAGGGTACGCGTTAGGGTGAGGGTAGTTATTAAACCTATCCCACTCTCTAGATACCCCTTAGCACGTAAAGGAATATTATTTGGGGGCCAGCCATGGAGAAGAGTTTAGACACGAGGAGAAGAAAAGCAACACAACCCTTATCAAGAAATCACATTAGGATTCTCTTTTTAACCTGTTCCTTAAAACACTAGTGCTTAGGAAATCTATTGGAGGCAGAAGCAGTCAAGGGTAGCTTAGGGTTAGGGTTAGGGTAAGGGTGAGGGTTAGGGTACGGCTTAGGGTACGGGTTCGGGGAGGGGTTCCGGTAGGGCGTAGGGTATGGGTTAGGGTTAGGGTTAGGGTTAGTGTTAGGGTTAGGGCTCGGTTTAGGGTACGGGTTAGGATTAGGGTACGCGTTAGTGTTAGGGTAGGGGTTAGGGTTAGGGTACGCGATAGGGTGAGGTTAGTTATTAAACCTATCCCACTCTCTAGATACCCCTTAGCATGTAAAGGAATATTATTTGGGGGTCCAGCCATGGAGAAGAGTTTAGACACTAGGAGAAGATAAGCAACACACCCATTATCAAGAAATCACATTAGGATTCTCTTTTTAACCTGTTCCTTAAAACACTAGTGCTTAGGAAATCTATTGGAGGCAGAAGCAGTGAAGGGTAGCTTAGGGTTAGGGTTAGGGTTAGTGTTAGGGTTAGGGCTCGGTTTAGGGTACGGGTTAGGATTAGGGTACGCGTTAGGGTTAGGGTAGGGGTTAGGTTTAGGGTACGCGTTAGGGTGAGGGTAGTTATTAAACCTCTCTCTGTCTCTAGATACCCCATAGCACGTAAAGGAATATTATTTGGGTGTCAGGCCATGGAGAAGAGTTTAGACACTAGGAGAAGATGAGGAACACACCCATTATCAAGAAATCACATTAGGATTCTCTTTTTAACCTGTTCCTTAAAACACTAGTGCTTAGGAAATCTATTGGAGGCAGAAGCCGTCAAGGGTAGCTTAGGGTTAGGGTTAGGGTTAGGGTGAGGGTTAGGGTACGGCTTAGGGTACGGGTTCAGGGAGGGGTTCGGGTAGGGCGTAGGGTATGGGTTAGGGTGAGGGTTAGGGTTAGTGTTAGGGTTAGGGCTCGGTTTAGGGTACGGGATAGGATTAGGGTACGCGTTAGGGTTAGGGTAGGGGTTAGGGTTAGGGTACGCTTTTGGTTGAGGGTAGTTATTAAACCTATCCCACTCTCTAGATACCCCTTAGCACGTAAAGGAATATTATTTGGGGTTCAGCCATGGAGAAGAGTTTAGACACTAGGAGAAGATAATGAACACACCCATTATCAAGAAATCACAATATGATTCTCTTTTTAAAATGTTCCTTAAAACACTAGTGCTTAGGAAATCTATTGGAGGCAGAAGCAGTCAAGGGTAGCTTAGGGTTAGGGTTAGGGTTAGGGTGAGGGTTAGGGTACGGCTTAGGGCACGGGTTCGGGGAAGGGTTCGAGTAGGGCGTAGGGTATGTGTTAGGGTTAGGGTTAGGGTTAGTGTTAGGGTTAGGGCTCGGTTTAGGTTACGGGTTAGGATTAGGGTACGTGTTAGGGTTAGGGTAGGGGTTAGGGTTAGGGTACGCGTTAGGGTGAGGGTAGTTATTAAACCTATCCCACGCTCTAGATACCCCTTAGCACGTAAAGGAATATTATTTGGGGGTCCAGCCATGGAGAAGAGTTTAGACACGAGGAGAAGATCAGGAACACACCCCTTATCAAGAAATCACATTAGGATTCTCTTTTTAACCTGTTCCTTAAAACACTAGTGCTTAGGAAATCTATTGGAGGCAGAAGCAGTCAAGGGTAGCTTAGTGTTAGGGTTAGGGTTAGGGTGAGGGTTAGGGTACGGCTTAGGGTACGGGTTCGGGGAGGGGTTTGGGTAGGGCGTAGGGTATGGGTTAGGGTGAGGGTTAGGGTTAGTGTTAGGGTTAGGGCTCGGTTTAGGGTACGGGTTAGGATTAGGGTACGCGTTAGGGTTAGGGTAGGGGTTAGGGTTAGGGTACGCGTTAGGGTGAGGGTAGTTATTAAACCTATCCCACTCTCTAGATACCCCTTAGCACGTAAAGGAATATTATTTGGGGGTCCAGCCATGGAGAAGAGTTTAGACACTAGGAGAAGATAAGGAACACACCCATTATCAAGAAATCACAATATGATTCTCTTTTTAAACTGTTCCTTAAAACACTAGTGCTTAGGAAATCTATTGGAGGCAGAAGCAGTCAAGGGGAGCTTAGGGTTAGGGTTAGGGTAAGGGTGAGGGTTAGGGTACGGCTTAGGGTACGGGTTCGGGGAGGGGTTCGGGTAGGGCGTAGGGTATGGGTTAGGGTTAGGGTTAGGGTTAGTGTTAGGGTTAGGGCTCGGTTTAGGGTACGGGTTAGGATTAGGGTACGCGTTAGTGTTAGGGTAGGGGTTAGGGTTAGGGTACGCGATAGGGTGAGGTTAGTTATTAAACCTATCCCACTCTCTAGATACCCCTTAGCATGTAAAGGAATATTATTTGGGGGTCCAGCCATGGAGAAGAGTTTAGACACTAGGAGAAGATAAGGAACACACCCATTATCAAGAAATCACATTAGGATTCTCTTTTTAACCTGTTCCTTAAAACACTAGTGCTTAGGAAATCTATTGGAGGCAGAAGCAGTCAAGGGTAGCTTAGGGTTAGGGTTAGGGTTAGATTGAGGGTTAGGGTATGGCTTAGGGTACGGGTTCGGGGAGGGGTCCGGGTAGGGCGTAGGGTATGGGTTAGGGTTAGGGTTAGGGTTAGTGTTAGGGTTAGGGCTCGGTTTAGGGTACGGGTTAGGATTAGGGTACGCGTTAGGGTTAGGGTAGGGGTTAGGTTTAGGGTACGCGTTAGGGTGAGGGTAGTTATTAAACCTCTCCCTCTCTCTAGATACCCCATAGCACGTAAAGGAATATTATTTGGGTGTCCAGCCATGGAGAAGAGTTTAGACACTAGGAGAAGATGAGGAACACACCCATTATCAAGAAATCACATTAGGATTCTCTTTTTAACCTGTTCCTTAAAACACTAGTGCTTAGGAAATCTATTGGAGGCAGAAGCCGTCAAGGGTAGCTTAGGGTTAGTGTTAGGTTTAGGGTGAGGGTTAGGGTATGGCTTAGGGTACGGGTTTGGGGAGGGGTTCGGGTAGGGCATAGGGGATGGGTTAGGGTTAGGGTTAGGGTTAGTGTTAGGGTTAGGGCTCGGTTTAGGGTACGGGTTAGGATTAGGGTACGCGTTAGGGTTAGGGTAGGGGTTAGGGTTAGGGTACGCGTTAGGGTGAGGGTAGTTATTAAACCTATCACACTCTCTAGATACCCCTTAGCACGTAAAGGAATATTATTTGGGGGTTCAGCCATGGAGAAGAGTTTAGACACTAGGAGAAGATAAGGAACACACCCATTATCAAGAAATCACATTAGGATTCTCTTTTTAACATGTTCCTTAAAACACTAGTGCTTAGGAAATCTATTGGAGGCAGAAGCAGTCAAGGGTAGCTTAGGGTTAGGGTTAGGGTTAGATTGAGGGTTAGGGTATGGCTTAGGGTACGGGTTCGGGGAGGGGTTCGGGTAGGGCGTAGGGTATGGGTTAGGGTTAGGGTTAGGGTTAGTGTTAGGTTTAGGGCTCGGTTTAGGGTAAGGGTTAGGATTAGGGTACGCGTTAGGATTAGGGTAGGGGTTAGGGTTAGGGTACGCGTTAGGGTGAGGGTAGTTATTAAACCTCTCCCTCTCTCTAGATACCCCATAGCACGTAAAGGAATATTATTTGGGTGTCCAGCCATGGAGAAGAGTTTAGACACTAGGAGAAGATGAGGAACACACCCATTATCAAGAAATCACATTAGGATTCTCTTTTTAACCTGTTCCTTAAAACACTAGTGCTTAGGAAATCTATTGGAGGCAGAAGCCGTCAAGGGTAGCTTAGGGTTAGGGTTAGGGTTAGGGTGAGGGTTAGGGTACGGCTTAGGGTACGGGTTCAGGGAGGGGTTCGGGTAGGGCGTAGGGTATGGGTTAGGGTGAGGGTTAGGGTTAGTGTTAGGGTTAGGGCTCGGTTTAGGGTACGGGTTAGGATTAGGGGACGCGTTAGGGTTAGGGTAGGGGTTAGGGTTAGGGTACGCGTTAGGGTGAGGGTAGTTATTAAACCTATCCCACTCTCTAGATACCCCTTAGCAAGTAAAGGAATATTATTTGGGGGTCCAGCCATGGAGAAGAGTTTAGACACGAGGAGAAGATAAGGAACACACCCATTATCAAGAAATCACATTAGGATTCTCTTTTTAACCTGTTCCTTAAAACACTAGTGCTTAGGAAATCTATTGGAGGCAGAAGCAGTCAAGGGTAGCTTAGGGTTAGGGTTAGGGTTAGGGTGAGGGTTAGGGTACGGCTTAGGGTACGGGTTCGGGGAGGGGTTCGTGTAGGGCGTAGGGTATGCGTTAGGGTTAGGGTTAGGGTTAGTGTTAGGGTTAGGGCTCGGTTTAGGGTATGGGTTAGGATTAGGGTACACGTTAGTGTTAGGGTAGGGGTTAGGGTTAGGGTACGCGATAGGGTGAGGTTAGTTATTAAACCTATCCCACGCTCTAGATACCCCTTAGCATGTAAAGGAATTTTATTTGGGGGTCCAGCCATGGAGAAGAGTTTAGACACTAGGAGAAGATAAGGAACACACCCATTATCAAGAAATCACATTAGGATTCTCTTTTTAACCTGTTCCTTAAAACACTAGTGCTTAGGAAATCTATTGGAGGCAGAAGCAGTCAAGGGTAGCTTAGGGTTAGGGTTAGGGTTAGGGTGAGGGTTAGGGTACGGCTTAGGGTACGGGTTCCGGGAGGGGTTTGGGTAGGGCGTAGGGTATGGGTTAGGGTGAGGGTTAGGGTTAGTGTTAGGGTTAGGGCTCGGTTTAGGGTACGGGTTAGGATTAGGGTACGCGTTAGGGTTAGGGTAGGGGTTAGGGTTAGGGTACGCTTTTGGGTGAGGGTAGTTATTAAACCTATACCGCTCTCTAGATACCCCTTAGCACGTAAAGGAATATTATTTGGGGGTCCAGCCATGGAGAAGAGTTTAGACACTAGGAGAAGATAAGGAACACACCCATTATCAAGAAATCACAATATGATTCTCTTTTTAAACTGTTCCTTAAAACACTAGTGCTTAAGAAATCTATTGGAGGCAGAAGCAGTCAAGGGGAGCTTAGGGTTAGGGTTAGGGTTAGGGTGAGGGTTAGGGTACGGCTTAGGTTACGGGTTCGGGGAAGGGTTCCGGTAGGGCGTAGGGTATGGGTTAGGGTTAGGGTTAGGGTTAGTGTTAGGGTTAGGGCTCGGTTTAGGGTACGGGTTGGGATTAGGGTACGCGTTAGTGTTAGGGTAGGGGTTAGGGTTAGGGTACGCGATAGGGTGAGGTTAGTTATTAAACCTATCCCACTCTCTAGATACCCCTTAGCATGTAAAGGAATATTATTTGGGGGTCCAGCCATGGAGAAGAGTTTAGACACTAGGAGAAAATAAGGAACACACCCATTATCAAGAAATCACATTAGGATTCTCTTTTTAACCTGTTCCTTAAAACACTAGTGCTTAGGAAATCTATTGGAGGCAGAAGAAGTCAAGGGTAGCTTAGGGTTAGGGTTAGGGTTACATTGAGGGTTAGGGTATGGCTTAGGGTACGGGTTTGGGGAGGGGTCCGGGTAGGGCGTAGGGTATGGGTTAGGGTTAGGGTTAGGGTTAGTGTTAGGGTTAAGGCTCGGTTTAGGGTACGGGTTAGGATTAGGGTACGCGTTAGGGTTAGGGTAGGGGTTAGGTTTAGGGTACGCGTTAGGGAGAGGGTAGTTATTAAACCTCTCCCTCTCTCTAGATACCCCATAGCACGTAAAGGAATATTATTTGGGTGTCCAGCCATGGAGAAGAGTTTAGACACTAGGAGAAGATGAGGAACACACCCATTATCAAGAAATCACATTAGGATTCTCTTTTTAACCTGTTCCTTAAAACACTAGTGCTTAGGAAATCTATTGGAGGCAGAAGCCGTCAAGGGTAGCTTAGGGTTAGGGTTAGGGTTAGGGTGAGGGTTAGGGTACGGCTTAGGGTACGGGTTCAGGGAGGGGTTCGGGTAGGGCGTAGGGTATGGGTTAGGGTGAGGGTTAGGGTTAGTGTTAGGGTTAGGGCTCGGTTTAGGGTACGGGTTAGGATTAGGGGACGCGTTAGGGTTAGGGTAGGGGTTAGGGTTAGGGTACGCGTTAGGGTGAGGGTAGTTATTAAACCTATCCCACTCTCTAGATACCCCTTAGCAAGTAAAGGAATATTATTTGGGGGTCCAGCCATGGAGAAGAGTTTAGACACGAGGAGAAGATAAGGAACACACCCATTATCAAGAAATCACATTAGGATTCTCTTTTTAACCTGTTCCTTAAAACACTAGTGCTTAGGAAATCTATTGGAGGCAGAAGCAGTCAAGGGTAGCTTAGGGTTAGGGTTAGGGTTAGGGTGAGGGTTAGGGTACGGCTTAGGGTACGGGTTCGGGGAGGGGTTCGTGTAGGGCGTAGGGTATGCGTTAGGGTTAGGGTTAGGGTTAGTGTTAGGGTTAGGGCTCGGTTTAGGGTATTGGTTAGGATTAGGGTACACGTTAGTGTTAGGGTAGGGGTTAGGGTTAGGGTACGCGATAGGGTGAGGTTAGTTATTAAACCTATCCCACGCTCTAGATACCCCTTAGCATGTAAAGGAATTTTATTTGGGGGTCCAGCCATGGAGAAGAGTTTAGACACTAGGAGAAGATAAGGAACACACCCATTATCAAGAAATCACATTAGGATTCTCTTTTTAACCTGTTCCTTAAAACACTAGTGCTTAGGAAATCTATTGGAGGCAGAAGCAATCAAGGGTAGCTTAGGGTTAGGGTTAGGGTTAGGGTGAGGGTTAGGGTACGGCTTAGGGTACGGGTTCCGGGAGGGGTTTGGGTAGGGCGTAGGGTATGGGTTAGGGTTAGGGTTAGGGTTAGTGTTAGGGTTAGGGCTCGGTTTAGGGTACGGGTTAGGATTAGGGTACGCGTTAGTGTTAGGGTAGGGGTTAGGGTTAGGGTACGCGATAGGGTGAGGTTAGTTATTAAACCTATCCCACTCTCTAGATACCCCTTAGCATGTAAAGGAATATTATTTGGGGGTCCAGCCATGGAGAAGAGTTTAGACACTAGGAGAAAATAAGGAACACACCCATTATCAAGAAATCACATTAGGATTCTCTTTTTAACCTGTTCCTTAAAACACTAGTGCTTAGGAAATCTATTGGAGGCAGAAGCAGTCAAGGGTAGCTTAGGGTTAGGGTTAGGGTTAGATTGAGGGTTAGGGTATGGCTTAGGGTACGGGTTCGGGGAGGGGTCCGGGTAGGGCGTAGGGTATGGGTTAGGGTTAGGGTTAGGGTTAGTGTTAGGGTTAAGGCTCGGTTTAGGGTACGGGTTAGGATTAGGGTACGCGTTAGGGTTAGGGTAGGGGTTAGGGTTAGGGTACGCGTTAGGGTGAGGGTAGTTATTAAACCTCTCCCTCTCTCTAGATACCCCATAGCACGTAAAGGAATATTATTTGGGTGTCCAGCCATGGAGAAGAGTTTAGACACTAGGAGAAGATGAGGAACACCCCCATTATCAAGAAATCACATTAGGATTCTCTTTTTAACCTGTTCCTTAAAACACTAGTGATTAGGAAATCTATTGGAGGCAGAAGCCGTCAAGGGTAGCTTAGGGTTAGGGTTAGGTTTAGGGTGAGGGTTAGGGTATGGCTTAGGGTACGGGTTTGGGGAGGGGTTCGGGTAGGGCATAGGGGATGGGTTAGGGTTAGGGTTAGGGTTAGTGTTAGGGTTAGGGCTCGGTTTAGGGTACGGGTTAGGATTAGGGTACGCGTTAGGGTTAGGGTAGGGGTTAGGGTTAGGGTACGCGTTAGGGTGAGGGTAGTTATTAAACCTATCACACTCTCTAGATACCCCTTAGCACGTAAAGGAATATTATTTGGGGGTTCAGCCATGGAGAAGAGTTTAGACACTAGGAGAAGATAAGGAACACACCCATTATCAAGAAATCACATTAGGATTCTCTTTTTAACCTGTTCCTTAAAACACTAGTGCTTAGGAAATCTATTGGAGGCAGAAGCAGTCAAGGGTAGCTTAGGGTTAGGGTTAGGGTTAGATTGAGGGTTAGGGTATGGCTTAGGGTACGGGTTCGGGGAGGGGTTCGGGTAGGGCGTAGGGTATGGGTTAGGGTTAGGGTTAGGGTTAGTGTTAGGTTTAGGGCTCGGTTTAGGGTAAGGGTTAGGATTAGGGTACGCGTTAGGGTTAGGGTAGGGGTTACGGTTAGGGTACGCGTTAGGGTGAGGGTAGTTATTAAACCTCTCCCTCTCTCTAGATACCCCATAGCACGTAAAGGAATATTATTTGGGTGTCCAGCCATGGAGAAGAGTTTAGACACTAGGAGAAGATGAGGAACACACCCATTATCAAGAAATCACATTAGGATTCTCTTTTTAACCTGTTCCTTAAAACACTAGTGCTTAGGAAATCTATTGGAGGCAGAAGCCGTCAAGGGTAGCTTAGGGTTAGGGTTAGGGTTAGGGTGAGGGTTAGGGTACGGCTTAGGGTACGGGTTCAGGGAGGGGTTCGGGTAGGGCGTAGGGTATGGGTTAGGGTGAGGGTTAGGGTTAGTGTTAGGGTTAGGGCTCGGTTTAGGGTACGGGTTAGGATTAGGGGACGCGTTAGGGTTAGGGTAGGGATTAGGGTTAGGGTACGCGTTAGGGTGAGGGTAGTTATTAAACCTATCCCACTCTCTAGATACCCCTTAGCAAGTAAAGGAATATTATTTGGGGGTCCAGCCATGGAGAAGAGTTTAGACACGAGGAGAAGATAAGGAACACACCCATTATCAAGAAATCACATTAGGATTCTCTTTTTAACCTTTTCCTTAAAACACTAGTGCTTAGGAAATCTATTGGAGGCAGAAGCAGTCAAGGGTAGCTTAGGGTTAGGGTTAGGGTTAGGGTGAGGGTTAGGGTATGGCTTAGGGTACGGGTTTGGGGAGGGGTTGGGTAGGGCATAGGGGATGGTTTAGGGTTAGGGTTAGGGTTAGTGTTAGGGTTAGGGCTCGGTTTAGGGTACGGGTTAAGATTAGGGTACGCGTTAGGGTTAGGGTAGGGGTTAGGGTTAGGGTACGCGTTAGGGTGAGGGTAGTTATTAAACCTCTCCCTCTCTCTAGATACCCCATAGCACGTAAAGGAATATTATTTGGGTGTCCAGCCATGGAGAAGAGTTTAGACACTAGGAGAAGATGAGGAACACACCCATTATCAAGAAATCACATTAAAAAAAAAAAAAAAAAAAGAAATCACATTAGGATTCTATTTTTAACCTGTTCCTTAAAACACTAGTGCTTAGGAAATCTATTGGAGGCAGAAGCCGTCAAGGGTAGCTTAGGGTTAGGGTTAGGGTTAGGGTGAGGGTTAGGGTACGGCTTAGGGTACGGGTTCAGGGTGGGGTTCGGGTAGGGCGTAGGGTATGGGTTAGGGTTAGGGTTAGGGTTAGTGTTAGGGTTAGGGCTTGGTTTAGGGTACGGGTTAGGATTAGGGTACGCGTTAGGGTTAGGGTAGGGGTTAGGGTTAGGGTACGCGTTAGGGTGAGGGTAGTTATTAAACCTATCCCACTCTCTAGATACCCCTTAGCAAGTAAAGGAATATTATTTGGGGGTCCAGCCATGGAGAAGAGTTTAGACACGAGGAGAAGATAAGGAACACACCCATTATCAAGAAATCAAATTAGGATTCTCTTTTTAACCTGTTCCTTAAAACACTAGTGCTTAGGAAATCTATTGGAGGCAGAAGCAGTCAAGGGTAGCTTAGGGTTAGGGTTAGGGTTAGGGTGAGGGTTAGGGTACGGCTTAGGGTACGGGTTCAGGGAGGGGTTCGGGTAGGGCGTAGAGTATGGGTTAGGGTGAGGGTTAGGGTTAGTGTTAGGGTTAGGGCTCGGTTTAGGGTACGGGATAGGATTAGGGTACGCGTTAGGGTTAGGGTAGGTGTTAGGGTTAGGGTACGCTTTTGGTTGAGGGTAGTTATTAAACCTATCCCACTCTCTAGATACCCCTTAGCACGTAAAGGAATATTATTTGGGGTTCAGCCATGGAGAAGAGTTTAGACACTAGGAGAAGATAAGGAACACACCCATTATCAAGAAATCACAATATGATTCTCTTTTTAAACTGTTCCTTAAAACACTAGTGCTTAGGAAATCTATTGGAGGCAGAAGCAGTCAAGGGGAGCTTAGGGTTAGGGTTAGGGTTAGGGTGAGGGTTAGGGTACGGCTTAGGGTACGGGTTCGGGGAAGGGTTCGAGTAGGGCGTAGGGTATGGGTTAGGGTTAGGGTTAGGGTTAGTGTTAGGGTTAGGGCTCGGTTTAGGGTACGGGTTAGGATTAGGGTACGCGTTAATGTTAGGGTAGGGGTTAGGGTTAGGGTACGCGATAGGGTGAGGTTAGTTATTAAACCTATCCCACTCTCTAGATACCCCTTAGCATGTAAAGGAATATTATTTGGGGGTCCAGCCATGGAGAAGAGTTTAGACACTAGGAGAAGATAAGGAACACACCCATTATCAAGAAATCACAATATGATTCTCTTTTTAAACTGTTCCTTAAAACACTAGTGCTTAGGAAATCTATTGGAGGCAGAAGCAGTCAAGGGGAGCTTAGGGTTAGGGTTAGGGTTAGATTGAGGGTTAGGGTATGGCTTAGGGTACGGGTTCGGGGAGGGGTTCGGGTAGGGCGTAGGGTATGGGTTAGGGTTAGGGTTAGGGTTAGTGTTAGGTTTAGGGCTCGGTTTAGGGTAAGGGTTAGGATTAGGGTACGCGTTAGGGTTAGGGTAGGGGTTAGGGTTAGGGTACGCGTTAGGGTGAGGGTAGTTATTAAACCTCTCCCTCTCTCTAGATACCCCATAGCACGTAAAGGAATATTATTTGGGTGTCCAGCCATGGAGAAGAGTTTAGACACTAGGAGAAGATGAGGAACACACCCATTATCAAGAAATCACATTAGGATTCTCTTTTTAACCTGTTCCTTAAAACACTAGTGCTTAGGAAATCTATTGGAGGCAGAAGCCATCAAGGGTAGCTTAGGGTTAGGGTTAGGGTTAGGGTGAGGGTTAGGGTACGGCTTAGGGTACGGGTTCGGGGAGGGGTTCGGGTAGGGCCTAGGGTATGGGTTAGGGTGAGGGTTAGGGTTAGTGTTAGGGTTAGGGCTCGGTTTAGGGTACAGGTTAGGATTAGGGTACACGTTAGGGTTAGGGTAGGGGTTAGGGTTAGGGTACGCTTTTGGGTGAGGGTAGTTATTAAACCTATCCCACTCTCTAGATACCCCTTAGCACGTAAAGGAATATTATTTGGGTGTCCAGCCATGGAGAAAAGTTTAGACACTAGGAGAAGATAAGGAACACACCCATTATCAAGAAATCACAATATGATTCTCTTTTTAAACTGTTCCTTAAAACACTAGTGCTTAGGAAATCTATTGGAGGCAGAAGCAGTCAAGGGGAGCTTAGGGTTAGGGTTAGGGTTAGGGTGAGGGTTAGGGTACGGCTTAGGGTACGGGTTCGGGGAAGGGTTCGGGTAGGGCGTAGGGTATGGGTTAGGGTTAGGGTTAGGGTTAGTGTTAGGGTTAGGGCTCGGTTTAGGGTACGGGTTAGGATTAGGGTACGCGTTAGTGTTAGGGTAGGGGTTAGCGTTAGGGTACGCGATAGGGTGAGGTTAGTTATTAAACCTATCCCACTCTCTAGATACCCCTTAGCATGTAAAGGAATATTATTTGGGGGTCCAGCCATGGAGAAGAGTTTAGACACTAGGAGAAGATAAGGAACACACCCATTATCAAGAAATCACATTAGGATTCTCTTTTTAACCTGTTCCTTAAAACACTAGTGCTTAGGAAATCTATTGGAGGCAGAAGCAGTCAAGGGTAGCTTAGGGTTAGTGTTAGGGTTAGATTGAGGGTTAGGGTATGGCTTAGGGTACGGGTTCGGGGAGGGGTTCGGGTAGGGCGTAGGGTATGGGTTAGGGTTAGGGTTAGGGTTAGTGTTAGGGTTAGGGCTCGGTTTAGGGTACGGGTTAGGATTAGGGTACGCGTTAGGGTTAGGGTAGGGGTTAGGTTTAGGGTACGCGTTAGGGTGAGGGTAGTTATTAAACCTCTCTCTCTCTCTAGATACCCCATAGCACGTAAAGGAATATTATTTGGGTGTCCAGCCATGGAGAAGAGTTTAGACACTAGGAGAAGATGAGGAACACACCCATTATCAAGAAATCACATTAGGATTCTCTTTTTAACCTGTTCCTTAAAACACTAGTGCTTAGGAAATCTATTGGAGGCAGAAGCCGTCAAGGGTAGCTTAGGGTTAGGGTTAGGGTTAGGGTGAGGGTTAGGGTACGGCTTAGGGTACGGGTTCAGGGAGGGGTTCGGGTAGGGCGTAGGGTATGGGTTAGGGTGAGGGTTAGGGTTAGTGTTAGGGTTAGGGCTCGGTTTAGGGTACAGGATAGGATTAGGGTACGCGTTAGGGTTAGGGTAGGGGTTAGGGTTAGGGTACGCTTTTGGTTGAGGGTAGTTATTAAACCTATCCCACTCTCTAGATACCCCTTAGCACGTAAAGGAATATTATTTGGGGTTCAGCCATGGAGAAGAGTTTAGACACTAGGAGAAGATAAGGAACACACCCATTATCAAGAAATCACATTAGGATTCTCTTTTTAACCTGTTCCTTAAAACACTAGTGCTTAGGAAATCTATTGGAGGCAGAAGCAGTCAAGGGTAGCTTAGGGTTAGGGTTAGGGTTAGGGTGAGGGTTAGGGTACGGCTTAGGGTACGGGTTCGGGGAGGGGTTTGGGTAGGGCGTAGGGTATGGGTTAGGGTGAGGGTTAGGGTTAGTGTTAGGGTTAGGGCTCGGTTTAGGGTACGGGTTAGGATTAGGGTACGCGTTACGGTGAGGGTAGTTATTAAACCTATCACACTCTCTAGATACCCCTTAGCACGTAAAGGAATATTATTTGGGGGTTCAGCCATGGAGAAGAGTTTAGACACTAGGAGAAGATAAGGAACACACCCATTATCAAGAAATCACATTAGGATTCTCTTTTTAACCTGTTCCTTAAAACACTAGTGCTTAGGAAATCTATTGGAGGCAGAAGCAGTCAAGGGTAGCTTAGGGTTAGGGTTAGGGTTAGATTGAGGGTTAGGGTATGGCTTAGGGTACGGGTTCGGGGAGGGGTTCGGGTAGGGCGTAGGGTATGGGTTAGGGTGAGGGTTAGGGTTAGTGTTAGGGTTAGGGCTCGGTTTAGGGTACGGGTTAGGATTAGGGGACGCGTTAGGGTTAGGGTAGGGGTTAGGGTTAGGGTACGCGTTAGGGTGAGGGTAGTTATTAAACCTATCCCACTCTCTAGATACCCCTTAGCAAGTAAAGGAATATTATTTGGGCGTCCAGCCATGGAGAAGAATTTAGACACTAGGAGAAGATAAGGAACACACCCATTATCAAGAAATCACAATATGATTCTCTTTTTAAACTGTTCCTTAAAACACTAGTGCTTAGGAAATCTATTGGAGGCAGAAGCAGTCAAGGGGAGCTTAGGGTTAGGGTTAGGGTTAGGGTGAGGGTTAGGGTACGGCTTAGGGTACGGGTTCGGGGAAGGGTTCCGGTAGGGCGTAGGGTATGGGTTAGGGTTAGGGTTAGGGTTAGTGTTAGGGTTAGGGCTCGGTTTAGGGTACGGGTTAGGATTAGGGTACGCGTTAGTGTTAGGGTAGGGGTTAGGGTTAGGGTACGCGATAGGGTGAGGTTAGTTATTAAACCTATCCCACTCTCTAGATACCCCTTAGCATGTAAAGGAATATTATTTGGGGGTCCAGCCATGGAGAAGAGTTGAGACACTAGGAGAAGATAAGGAACACACCCATTATCAAGAAATCACATTAGGATTCTCTTTTTAACCTGTTCCTTAAAACACTAGTGCTTAGGAAATCTATTGGAGGCAGAAGCAGTCAAGGGTAGCTTAGGGTTAGGGTTAGGGTTAGATTGAGGGTTAGGGTATGGCTTAGGGTACGGGTTCGGGGAGGGGTCCGGGTAGGGCGTAGGGTATGGGTTAGGGTTAGGGTTAGGGTTAGTGTTAGGGTTAAGGCTCGGTTTAGGGTACGGGTTAGGATTAGGGTACGCGTTAGGGTTAGGGTAGGGGTTAGGTTTAGGGTACGCGTTAGGGTGAGGGTAGTTATTAAACCTCTCCCTCTCTCTAGATACCCCATAGCACGTAAAGGAATATTATTTGGGTGTCCAGCCATGGAGAAGAGTTTAGACACTAGGAGAAGATGAGGAACACACCCATTATCAAGAAATCACATTAGGATTCTCTTTTTAACCTGTTCCTTAAAACACTAGTGCTTAGGAAATCTATTGGAGGCAGAAGCCGTCAAGGGTAGCTTAGGGTTAGGGTTAGGTTTAGGGTGAGGGTTAGGGTATGGCTTAGGGTACGGGTTTGGGGAGGGGTTCGGGTAGGGCATAGGGGATGGGTTAGGGTTAGGGTTAGGGTTAGTGTTAGGGTTAGGGCTCGGTTTAGGGTACGGGTTAGGATTAGGGTACGCGTTAGGGTTAGGGTAGGGGTTAGGGTTAGGGTACGCGTTAGGGTGAGGGTAGTTATTAAACCTATCACACTCTCTAGATACCCCTTAGCACGTAAAGGAATATTATTTGGGGGTTCAGCCATGGAGAAGAGTTTAGACACTAGGAGAAGATAAGGAACACACCCATTATCAAGAAATCACATTAGGATTCTCTTTTTAACCTGTTCCTTAAAATACTAGTGCTTAGGAAATCTATTGGAGGCAGAAGCAGTCAAGGGTAGCTTAGGGTTAGGGTTAGGGTTAGATTGAGGGTTAGGGTATGGCTTAGGGTACGTGTTCGGGGAGGGGTTTGGGTAGGGCGTAGGGTATGGGTTAGGGTTAGGGTTAGTGTTAGGTTTAGGGCTCGGTTTAGGGTAAGGGTTAGGATTAGGGTACGCGTTAGGGTTAGGGTAGGGGTTAGGGTTAGGGTACGCGTTAGGGTGAGGGTAGTTATTAAACCTCTCCCTCTCTCTAGATACCCCATAGCACGTAAAGGAATATTATTTGGGTGTCCAGCCATGGAGAAGAGTTTAGACACTAGGAGAAGATGAGGAACACACCCATTATCAAGAAATCACATTAGGATTCTCTTTTTAACCTGTTCCTTAAAACACTAGTGCTTAGGAAATCTATTGGAGGCAGAAGCAGTCAAGGGTAGCTTAGGGTTAGGGTTAGGGTTAGGGTGAGGGTTAGGGTACGGCTTAGGGTACGGGTTCGGGGAGGGGTTTGGGTAGGGCGTAGGGTATGGGTTAGGGTGAGGGTTAGGGTTAGTGTTAGGGTTAGGGCTCGGTTTAGGGTACGGGTTAGGATTAGGGTACGCGTTACGGTGAGGGTAGTTATTAAACCTATCACACTCTCTAGATACCCCTTAGCACGTAAAGGAATATTATTTGGGGGTTCAGCCATGGAGAAGAGTTTAGACACTAGGAGAAGATAAGGAACACACCCATTATCAAGAAATCACATTAGGATTCTCTTTTTAACCTGTTCCTTAAAACACTAGTGCTTAGGAAATCTATTGGAGGCAGAAGCAGTCAAGGGTAGCTTAGGGTTAGGGTTAGGGTTAGATTGAGGGTTAGGGTATGGCTTAGGGTACGGGTTCGGGGAGGGGTTCGGGTAGGGCGTAGGGTATGGGTTAGGGTGAGGGTTAGGGTTAGTGTTAGGGTTAGGGCTCGGTTTAGGGTACGGGTTAGGATTAGGGGACGCGTTAGGGTTAGGGTAGGGGTTAGGGTTAGGGTACGCGTTAGGGTGAGGGTAGTTATTAAACCTATCCCACTCTCTAGATACCCCTTAGCAAGTAAAGGAATATTATTTGGGCGTCCAGCCATGGAGAAGAATTTAGACACTAGGAGAAGATAAGGAACACACCCATTATCAAGAAATCACAATATGATTCTCTTTTTAAACTGTTCCTTAAAACACTAGTGCTTAGGAAATCTATTGGAGGCAGAAGCAGTCAAGGGGAGCTTAGGGTTAGGGTTAGGGTTAGGGTGAGGGTTAGGGTACGGCTTAGGGTACGGGTTCGGGGAAGGGTTCCGGTAGGGCGTAGGGTATGGGTTAGGGTTAGGGTTAGGGTTAGTGTTAGGGTTAGGGCTCGGTTTAGGGTACGGGTTAGGATTAGGGTACGCGTTAGTGTTAGGGTAGGGGTTAGGGTTAGGGTACGCGATAGGGTGAGGTTAGTTATTAAACCTATCCCACTCTCTAGATACCCCTTAGCATGTAAAGGAATATTATTTGGGGGTCCAGCCATGGAGAAGAGTTGAGACACTAGGAGAAGATAAGGAACACACCCATTATCAAGAAATCACATTAGGATTCTCTTTTTAACCTGTTCCTTAAAACACTAGTGCTTAGGAAATCTATTGGAGGCAGAAGCAGTCAAGGGTAGCTTAGGGTTAGGGTTAGGGTTAGATTGAGGGTTAGGGTATGGCTTAGGGTACGGGTTCGGGGAGGGGTCCGGGTAGGGCGTAGGGTATGGGTTAGGGTTAGGGTTAGGGTTAGTGTTAGGGTTAAGGCTCGGTTTAGGGTACGGGTTAGGATTAGGGTACGCGTTAGGGTTAGGGTAGGGGTTAGGTTTAGGGTACGCGTTAGGGTGAGGGTAGTTATTAAACCTCTCCCTCTCTCTAGATACCCCATAGCACGTAAAGGAATATTATTTGGGTGTCCAGCCATGGAGAAGAGTTTAGACACTAGGAGAAGATGAGGAACACACCCATTATCAAGAAATCACATTAGGATTCTCTTTTTAACCTGTTCCTTAAAACACTAGTGCTTAGGAAATCTATTGGAGGCAGAAGCCGTCAAGGGTAGCTTAGGGTTAGGGTTAGGTTTAGGGTGAGGGTTAGGGTATGGCTTAGGGTACGGGTTTGGGGAGGGGTTCGGGTAGGGCATAGGGGATGGGTTAGGGTTAGGGTTAGGGTTAGTGTTAGGGTTAGGGCTCGGTTTAGGGTACGGGTTAGGATTAGGGTACGCGTTAGGGTTAGGGTAGGGGTTAGGGTTAGGGTACGCGTTAGGGTGAGGGTAGTTATTAAACCTATCACACTCTCTAGATACCCCTTAGCACGTAAAGGAATATTATTTGGGGGTTCAGCCATGGAGAAGAGTTTAGACACTAGGAGAAGATAAGGAACACACCCATTATCAAGAAATCACATTAGGATTCTCTTTTTAACCTGTTCCTTAAAATACTAGTGCTTAGGAAATCTATTGGAGGCAGAAGCAGTCAAGGGTAGCTTAGGGTTAGGGTTAGGGTTAGATTGAGGGTTAGGGTATGGCTTAGGGTACGTGTTTGGGGAGGGGTTTGGGTAGGGCGTAGGGTATGGGTTAGGGTTAGGGTTAGTGTTAGGTTTAGGGCTCGGTTTAGGGTAAGGGTTAGGATTAGGGTACGCGTTAGGGTTAGGGTAGGGGTTAGGGTTAGGGTACGCGTTAGGGTGAGGGTAGTTATTAAACCTCTCCCTCTCTCTAGATACCCCATAGCACGTAAAGGAATATTATTTGGGTGTCCAGCCATGGAGAAGAGTTTAGACACTAGGAGAAGATGAGGAACACACCCATTATCAAGAAATCACATTAGGATTCTCTTTTTAACCTGTTCCTTAAAACACTAGTGCTTAGGAAATCTATTGGAGGCAGAAGCCGTCAAGGGTAGCTTAGGGTTAGGGTTAGGGTTAGGGTGAGGGTTAGGGTACGGCTTAGGGTACGGGTTCAGGGAGGGGTTCGGGTAGGGCGTAGGGTATGGGTTAGGGTGAGGGTTAGGGTTAGTGTTAGGGTTAGGGCTCGGTTTAGGGTACGGGTTAGGATTAGGGGACGCGTTAGGGTTAGGGTAGGGGTTAGGGTTAGGGTACGCGTTAGGGTGAGGGTAGTTATTAAACCTATCCCACTCTCTAGATACCCCTTAGCAAGTAAAGGAATATTATTTGGGGGTCCAGCCATGGAGAAGAGTTTAGACACGAGGAGAAGATAAGGAACACACCCATTATCAAGAAATCACATTAGGATTCTCTTTTTAACCTGTTCCTTAAAACACTAGTGCTTAGGAAATCTATTGGAGGCAGAAGCAGTCAAGGGTAGCTTAGGGTTAGGGTTAGGGTTAGGGTGAGGGTTAGGGTATGGCTTAGGGTACGGGTTTGGGGAGGGGTTGGGTAGGGCATAGGGGATGGTTTAGGGTTAGGGTTAGGGTTAGTGTTAGGGTTAGGGCTCGGTTTAGGGTACGGGTTAAGATTAGGGTACGCGTTAGGGTTAGGGTAGGGGTTAGGGTTAGGGTACGCGTTAGGGTGAGGGTAGTTATTAAACCTCTCCCTCTCTCTAGATACCCCATAGCACGTAAAGGAATATTATTTGGGTGTCCAGCCATGGAGAAGAGTTTAGACACTAGGAGAAGATGAGGAACACACCCATTATCAAGAAATCACATTAGGATTCTATTTTTAACCTGTTCCTTAAAACACTAGTGCTTAGGAAATCTATTGGAGGCAGAAGCCGTCAAGGGTAGCTTAGGGTTAGGGTTAGGGTTAGGGTGAGGGTTAGGGTACGGCTTAGGGTACGGGTTCAGGGTGGGGTTCGGGTAGGGCGTAGGGTATGGGTTAGGGTTAGGGTTAGGGTTAGTGTTAGGGTTAGGGCTTGGTTTAGGGTACGGGTTAGGATTAGGGTACGCGTTAGGGTTAGGGTAGGGGTTAGGGTTAGGGTACGCGTTAGGGTGAGGGTAGTTATTAAACCTATCCCACTCTCTAGATACCCCTTAGCAAGTAAAGGAATATTATTTGGGGGTCCAGCCATGGAGAAGAGTTTAGACACGAGGAGAAGATAAGGAACACACCCATTATCAAGAAATCAAATTAGGATTCTCTTTTTAACTTGTTCCTTAAAACACTAGTGCTTAGGAAATCTATTGGAGGCAGAAGCAGTCAAGGGTCGCTTAGGGTTAGGGTTAGGGTTAGGGTGAGGGTTAGGGTACGGCTTAGGGTACGGGTTCAGGGAGGGGTTCGGGTAGGGCGTAGGGTATGGGTTAGGGTGAGGGTTAGGGTTAGTGTTAGGGTTAGGGCTCGGTTTAGGGTACGGGATAGGATTAGGGTACGCGTTAGGGTTAGGGTAGGTGTTAGGGTTAGGGTACGCTTTTGGTTGAGGGTAGTTATTAAACCTATCCCACTCTCTAGATACCCCTTAGCACGTAAAGGAATATTATTTGGGGTTCAGCCATGGAGAAGAGTTTAGACACTAGGAGAAGATAAGGAACACACCCATTATCAAGAAATCACAATATGATTCTCTTTTTAAACTGTTCCTTAAAACACTAGTGCTTAGGAAATCTATTGGAGGCAGAAGCAGTCAAGGGTAGCTTAGGGTTAGGGTTAGGGTTAGGGTGAGGGTTAGGGTACGGCTTAGGGTACGGGTTCGGGGAAGGGTTCGAGTAGGGCGTAGGGTATGGGTTAGGGTTAGGGTTAGGGTTAGTGTTAGGGTTAGGGCTCGGTTTAGGGTACGGGTTAGGATTAGGGTACGCGTTAGGGTGAGGGTAGTTATTAAACCTATCACACTCTCTAGATACCCCTTAGCACGTAAAGGAATATTATTTGGGGGTTCAGCCATGGAGAAGAGTTTAGACACTAGGAGAAGATAAGGAACACACCCATTATCAAGAAATCACATTAGGATTCTCTTTTTAACCTGTTCCTTAAAACACTAGTGCTTAGGAAATCTATTGGAGGCAGAAGCAGTCAAGGGTAGCTTAGGGTTAGGGTTAGGGTTAGATTGAGGGTTAGGGTATGGCTTAGGGTACGGGTTCGGGGAGGGGTTCGGGTAGGGCGTAGGGTATGGGTTAGGGTGAGGGTTAGGGTTAGTGTTAGGGTTAGGGCTCGGTTTAGGGTACGGGTTAGGATTAGGGGACGCGTTAGGGTTAGGGTAGGGGTTAGGGTTAGGGTACGCGTTAGGGTGAGGGTAGTTATTAAACCTATCCCACTCTCTAGATACCCCTTAGCAAGTAAAGGAATATTATTTGGGCGTCCAGCCATGGAGAAGAATTTAGACACTAGGAGAAGATAAGGAACACACCCATTATCAAGAAATCACAATATGATTCTCTTTTTAAACTGTTCCTTAAAACACTAGTGCTTAGGAAATCTATTGGAGGCAGAAGCAGTCAAGGGGAGCTTAGGGTTAGGGTTAGGGTTAGGGTGAGGGTTAGGGTACGGCTTAGGGTACGGGTTCGGGGAAGGGTTCCGGTAGGGCGTAGGGTATGGGTTAGGGTTAGGGTTAGGGTTAGTGTTAGGGTTAGGGCTCGGTTTAGGGTACGGGTTAGGATTAGGGTACGCGTTAGTGTTAGGGTAGGGGTTAGGGTTAGGGTACGCGATAGGGTGAGGTTAGTTATTAAACCTATCCCACTCTCTAGATACCCCTTAGCATGTAAAGGAATATTTTTTGGGGGTCCAGCCATGGAGAAGAGTTGAGACACTAGGAGAAGATAAGGAACACACCCATTATCAAGAAATCACATTAGGATTCTCTTTTTAACCTGTTCCTTAAAACACTAGTGCTTAGGAAATCTATTGGAGGCAGAAGCAGTCAAGGGTAGCTTAGGGTTAGGGTTAGGGTTAGATTGAGGGTTAGGGTATGGCTTAGGGTACGGGTTCGGGGAGGGGTCCGGGTAGGGCATAGGGTATGGGTTAGGGTTAGGGTTAGGGTTAGTGTTAGGGTTAAGGCTCGGTTTAGGGTACGGGTTAGGATTAGGGTACGCGTTAGGGTTAGGGTAGGGGTTAGGTTTAGGGTACGCGTTAGGGTGAGGGTAGTTATTAAACCTCTCCCTCTCTCTAGATACCCCATAGCACGTAAAGGAATATTATTTGGGTGTCCAGCCATGGAGAAGAGTTTAGACACTAGGAGAAGATGAGGAACACACCCATTATCAAGAAATCACATTAGGATTCTCTTTTTAACCTGTTCCTTAAAACACTAGTGCTTAGGAAATCTATTGGAGGCAGATGCCGTCAAGGGTAGCTTAGGGTTAGGGTTAGGTTTAGGGTGAGGGTTAGGGTATGGCTTAGGGTACGGGTTTGGGGAGGGGTTCGGGTAGGGCATAGGGGATGGGTTAGGGTTAGGGTTAGGGTTAGTGTTAGGGTTAGGGCTCGGTTTAGGGTACGGGTTAGGATTAGGGTACGCGTTAGGGTTAGGGTAGGGGTTAGGGTTAGGGTACGCGTTAGGGTGAGGGTAGTTATTAAACCTATCACACTCTCTAGATACCCCTTAGCACGTAAAGGAATATTATTTGGGGGTTCAGCCATGGAGAAGAGTTTAGACACTAGGAGAAGATAAGGAACACACCCATTATCAAGAAATCACATTAGGATTCTCTTTTTAACCTGTTCCTTAAAATACTAGTGCTTAGGAAATCTATTGGAGGCAGAAGCAGTCAAGGGTAGCTTAGGGTTAGGGTTAGGGTTAGATTGAGGGTTAGGGTATGGCTTAGGGTACGGGTTCGGGGAGGGGTTCGGGTAGGGCGTAGGGTATGGGTTAGGGTTAGGGTTAGGGTTAGTGTTAGGTTTAGGGCTCGGTTTAGGGTAAGGGTTAGGATTAGGGTACGCGTTAGGGTTAGGGTAGGGGTTAGGGTTAGGGTACGCGTTAGGGTGAGGGTAGTTATTAAACCTCTCCCTCTCTCTAGATACCCCATAGCACGTAAAGGAATATTATTTGGGTGTCCAGCCATGGAGAAGAGTTTAGACACTAGGAGAAGATGAGGAACACACCCATTATCAAGAAATCACATTAGGATTCTCTTTTTAACCTGTTCCTTAAAACACTAGTGCTTAGGAAATCTATTGGAGGCAGAAGCCGTCAAGGGTAGCTTAGGGTTAGGGTTAGGGTTAGGGTGAGGGTTAGGGTACGGCTTAGGGTACGGGTTCAGGGAGGGGTTCGGGTAGGGCGTAGGGTATGGGTTAGGGTGAGGGTTAGGGTTAGTGTTAGGGTTAGGGCTCGGTTTAGGGTACGGGTTAGGATTAGGGGACGCGTTAGGGTTAGGGTAGGGGTTAGGGTTAGGGTACGCGTTAGGGTGAGGGTAGTTATTAAACCTATCCCACTCTCTAGATACCCCTTAGCAAGTAAAGGAATATTATTTGGGGGTCCAGCCATGGAGAAGAGTTTAGACACGAGGAGAAGATAAGGAACACACCCATTATCAAGAAATCACATTAGGATTCTCTTTTTAACCTGTTCCTTAAAACATAGTGCTTAGGAAATCTATTGGAGGCAGAAGCAGTCAAGGGTAGCTTAGGGTTAGGGTTAGGGTTAGGGTGAGGGTTAGGGTATGGCTTAGGGTACGGGTTTGGGGAGGGGTTGGGTAGGGCATAGGGGATGGTTTAGGGTTAGGGTTAGGGTTAGTGTTAGGGTTAGGGCTCGGTTTAGGGTACGGGTTAAGATTAGGGTACGCGTTAGGGTTAGGGTAGGGGTTAGGGTTAGGGTACGCGTTAGGGTGAGGGTAGTTATTAAACCTCTCCCTCTCTCTAGATACCCCATAGCACGTAAAGGAATATTATTTGGGTGTCCAGCCATGGAGAAGAGTTTAGACACTAGGAGAAGATGAGGAACACACCCATTATCAAGAAATCACATTAGGATTCTATTTTTAACCTGTTCCTTAAAACACTAGTGCTTAGGAAATCTATTGGAGGCAGAAGCCGTCAAGGGTAGCTTAGGGTTAGGGTTAGGGTTAGGGTGAGGGTTAGGGTACGGCTTAGGGTACGGGTTCAGGGTGGGGTTCGGGTAGGGCGTAGGGTATGGGTTAGGGTTAGGGTTAGGGTTAGTGTTAGGGTTAGGGCTTGGTTTAGGGTACGGGTTAGGATTAGGGTACGCGTTAGGGTTAGGGTAGGGGTTAGGGTTAGGGTACGCGTTAGGGTGAGGGTAGTTATTAAACCTATCCCACTCTCTAGATACCCCTTAGCAAGTAAAGGAATATTATTTGGGGGTCCAGCCATGGAGAAGAGTTTAGACACGAGGAGAAGATAAGGAACACACCCATTATCAAGAAATCAAATTAGGATTCTCTTTTTAACTTGTTCCTTAAAACACTAGTGCTTAGGAAATCTATTGGAGGCAGAAGCAGTCAAGGGTAGCTTAGGGTTAGGGTTAGGGTTAGGGTGAGGGTTAGGGTACGGCTTAGGGTACGGGTTCAGGGAGGGGTTCGGGTAGGGCGTAGGGTATGGGTTAGGGTGAGGGTTAGGGTTAGTGTTAGGGTTAGGGCTCGGTTTAGGGTACGGGATAGGATTAGGGTACGCGTTAGGGTTAGGGTAGGTGTTAGGGTTAGGGTACGCTTTTGGTTGAGGGTAGTTATTAAACCTATCCCACTCTCTAGATACCCCTTAGCACGTAAAGGAATATTATTTGGGGTTCAGCCATGGAGAAGAGTTTAGACACTAGGAGAAGATAAGGAACACACCCATTATCAAGAAATCACAATATGATTCTCTTTTTAAACTGTTCCTTAAAACACTAGTGCTTAGGAAATCTATTGGAGGCAGAAGCAGTCAAGGGTAGCTTAGGGTTAGGGTTAGGGTTAGGGTGAGGGTTAGGGTACGGCTTAGGGTACGGGTTCGGGGAAGGGTTCGAGTAGGGCGTAGGGTATGGGTTAGGGTTAGGGTTAGGGTTAGTGTTAGGGTTAGGGCTCGGTTTAGGGTATGGGTTAGGATTAGGGTACGCGTTAGTGTTAGGGTAGGGGTTAGGGTTAGGGTACGCGATAGGGTGAGGTTAGTTATTAAACCTATCCCACTCTCTAGATACCCCTTAGCATGTAAAGGAATATTATTTGGGGGTCCAGCCATGGAGAAGAGTTTAGACACTAGGAGAAGATAAGGAACACACCCATTATCAAGAAATCACATTAGGATTCTCTTTTTAACCTGTTCCTTAAAACACTAGTGCTTAGGAAATCTATTGGAGGCAGAAGCAGTCAAGGGTAGCTTAGGGTTAGGGTTAGGGTTAGGGTGAGGGTTAGGGTACGGCTTAGGGTACGGGTTCGGGGAGGGGTTTGGGTAGGGCGTAGGGTATGGGTTAGGGTGAGGGTTAGGGTTAGTGTTAGGGTTAGGGCTCGGTTTAGGGTACAGGTTAGGATTAGGGTACGCGTTAGGGTTAGGGTAGGGGTTAGGGTTAGGGTACGCTTTTGGGTGAGGGTAGTTATTAAACCTATCCCACTCTCTAGATACACCTTAGCACGTAAAGGAATATTATTTGGGTGTCCAGCCATGGAGAAGAATTTAGACACTAGGAGAAGATAAGGAACACACCCATTATCAAGAAATCACAATATGATTCTCTTTTTAAACTGTTCCTTAAAACACTAGTGCTTAGGAAATCTATTGGAGGCAGAAGCAGTCAAGGGGAGCTTAGGGTTAGGGTTAGGGTTAGGGTGAGGGTTAGGGTACGGCTTAGGGTACGGGTTCGGGGAGGGGTTCGGTTAGGGCGTAGGGTATGGGTTAGGGTTAGGGTTAGGGTTAGTGTTAGGGTTAGGGCTCGGTTTAGGGTACGGGTTAGGATTAGGGTACGCGTTAGGGTTAGGGTAGGGGTTAGGTTTAGGGTACGCGTTAGGGTGAGGGTAATTATTAAACCTCTCTCTCTCTCTAGATACCCCATAGCACGTAAAGGAATATTATTTGGGTGTCCAGCCATGGAGAAGAGTTTAGACACTAGGAGAAGATGAGGAACACACCCATTATCAAGAAATCACATTAGGATTCTCTTTTTAACCTGTTCCTTAAAACACTAGTGCTTAGGAAATCTATTGGAGGCAGAAGCCGTCAAGGGTAGCTTAGGGTTAGTGTTAGGGTTAGGGTGAGGGTTAGGGTACGGCTTAGGTTACGGGTTCAGGGAGGGGTTCGGGTAGGGCGTAGGGTATGGGTTAGGGTGAGGGTTAGGGATAGTGTTAGGGTTAGGGCTCGGTTTAGGGTACGGGATATGATTAGGGTACGCGTTAGGGTTAGGGTAGGGGTTAGGTTTAGGGTACGCTTTTGGTTGAGGGTAGTTATTAAACCTATCCCACTCTCTAGATACCCCTTAGCACGTAAAGGAATATTATTTGGGGTTCAGCCATGGAGAAGAGTTTAGACACTAGGAGAAGATAAGGAACACCCCCATTATCAAGAAATCACAATATGATTCTCTTTTTAAAATGTTCCTTAAAACACTAGTGCTTAGGAAATCTATTGGAGGCAGAAGCAGTCAAGGGTAGCTTAGGGTTAGGGTTAGGGTTAGGGTGAGGGTTAGGGTACGGCTTAGGGCACGGGTTCGGGGAAGGGTTCGAGTAGGGCGTAGGGTATGGGTTAGGGTTAGGGTTAGGGTTAGTGTTAGGGTTAGGGCTCGGTTTAGGGTACGGGTTAGGATTAGGGTACGCGTTAGTGTTAGGGTAGGGGTTAGGGTTAGGGTACGCGATAGGGTGAGGTTAGTTATTAAACCTATCCCACTCTCTAGATACCCCTTAGCATGTAAAGGAATATTATTTGGGGGTCCAGCCATGGAGAAGAGTTTAGACACTAGGAGAAGATAAGGAACACACCCATTATCAAGAAATCACATTAGGATTCTCTTTTTAACCTGTTCCTTAAAACACTAGTGCTTAGGAAATCTATTGGAGGCAGAAGCAGTCAAGGGTAGCTTAGGGATAGGGTTAGGGTTAGGGTGAGGGTTAGGGTACGGCTTAGGGTACGGGTTCGGGGAGGGGTTTGGGTAGGGCGTAGGGTATGGGTTAGGGTGAGGGTTAGGGTTAGTGTTAGGGTTAGGGCTCGGTTTAGGGTACAGGTTAGGATTAGGGTACGCGTTAGGGTTAGGGTAGGGGTTAGGGTTAGGGTACGCTGTTGGGTGAGGGTAGTTATTAAACCTATCCCACTCTCTAGATACCCCTTAGCACGTAAAGGAATATTATTTGGGGGGTCCAACCATGGAGAAGCGTTTAGACACTAGGAGAAGATAAGGAACACACCCATTATCAACAAATCACATTAGGATTCCCTTTTTAACCTGTTCCTTAAAACACTAGTGCTTAGGAAATCTATTTGAGGCAGAAGCAGTCAAGGGTAACTTAGGGTTAAGGTTAGGGTTAGGGTGAGGGTTAGGGTACGGCTTAGGGTACGGGTTCGGGGAGGGGTTTGGGTAGGGCGTAGGGTATGGGTTAGGGTTAGGGTTAGGGTTCGTGTTAGGGTTAGGGCTCGGTTTAGGGTACGGGTTAGGATTAGGGTACGCGTTCGGGTTAGGGTAGGGGTTAGGGTTAGGGTACTCGTTAGGGTGAGGGTAGTTATTAAACCTATCCCACTCTCTAGAAACCCCTTAGCACGTAAAGGAATATTATTTGGGGGTCCAGCCATGGAGAAGAGTTTAGACACTAGGAGAAGATAAGGAACACACCCATTATCACGAAATCACATTAGGATTCTCTTTTTAACCTGTTCCTTAAAACACTAGTGCTTAGGAAATCTATTGGAGGCAGAAGCAGTCAAGGGTAGCTTAGGGTTACGGTTAGGGTTAGGGTGAGAGTTAGCGTATGGCTTAGGGTACGGGTTCGGGTAGGGGTTCGGGTAGGGCGTAGGGTATGGGTTAGGGTTAGGGTTAGGGTTAGTGTTAGGGTTAGGGCTCGGTTTAGGGTATGGGTTAGGATTAGGGTACGCGTTAGTCTTAGTGTAGGGGTTAGGGTTAGGGTACGCGATAGGGTGAGGTTAGTTATTAAACCTCTCCCTCTCTCTAGATACCCCTTAGCACGTAAAGGAATATTATTTGGGGGTCCAGCCATGGAGAAGAGTTTAGACCCTAGGAGAAGATAAGGAACACACCCATTATCAAGAAATCACAATATGATTCTCTTTTTAAACTGTTCCTTAAAACACTAGTGCTTAGGAAATCTATTGGAGGCAGAAGCAGTCAAGGGTAGCTAAGGATTAGGGTTAGGGTTAGGGTGAGGGATAGGGTACGGCTTAGGGTACGGGTTCGGGGAGGGGTTCGAGTAGGGCGTAGGGTATGGGTTAGGGTTAGGGTTAGGGCTAGTGTTAGCGTTAGGGCTCGGTTTAGGATACGGTTTAGGATTAGGGTATGCGTTAGGGTTAGGGTAGGTGTTAGGGTTAGGGTACGCATTAGGGTGAGGGTACTTATTAAACCTATCCCACTCTTTAGATACCCGTTAGCACGTATAGGAATATTATTTGGGGGTCCAGCCATGGAGAAGAGTTTAGACACTAGGAGAAGATAAGGAACACACCCATTATCAGGAAATCACATTAGGATTCTCTTTTTAACCTGTTCCTTAAAACACTAGTGCTTAGGAAATCTATTGGAGGCAGAAGCAGTCAAGGGTAGCTTAGGGTTAGGGTTAGGGTTAGGGTGAGGGTTAGGGTACGGCTTAGGGTAGGGGTTCAGGGAGGGTTTCGGGTAGGGCGTAGGGTATGGGTTAGGGTTAGGGTTAGGGTTAGTGTTAGGGTTAGGGCTCGGTTTAGGGTACGGGTTAGGATTAGGGTACGCATTAGGGTTAGGATAGGGGTTAGGGTTAGGGTACGCGTTAGGGTGAGGGTATTTATTAAACCTATCCCACTCTCTAGATACCTCTTAGCACGTAAAGGAATATTATTTGGGGGTCCAGCCATGGAGAAGAGTTTAGATACTAGGAGAAGATAAGGAACACACCCATTATCAAGAAATCACATTAGGATTCTCTTTTTAACCTGTTCCTTAAAACACTAGTGCTTAGGAAATCTATTGGAAGCAGAAGCAGTCAAGGGTAGCTTAGGGTTAGGGTTAGGGTTAGGGTGAGGGTTAGGGTATGGCTTAGGGTACGGGTTCGGGGAGGGGTTCGGGTAGGGCGTAGGGTATGGGTTAGGGTTAGGGTTAGGGTTAGTGTTAGGGTTAGGGCTCGGTTTAGGGTACGGGTTAGGATTAGGGTACGCGTTAGTGTTAGGGTAGGGGTTAGGGTTAGGGTACGCGTTAGGGTGAGGGTAGTTATTAAACCTATCCCACTCTCTAGATACCCCTTAGCACGTAAAGGAATATTATTTGGGGGTCCAGCCATGGAGAAGAGTTTAGACACTAGGAGAAGATAAGGAACACACCCATTATCAAGAAATCACATTAGGATTCTATTTTTAACCTGTTCCTTAAAACACTAGTGCTTAGGAAATCTATTGGAGGCAGAAGCAGTCAAGGGTAACTTAGGGTTAAGGTTAGGGTTAGGGTGAGGGTTAGGGTACGGCTTAGGGTACGGGTTCGGGGAGGGTTTCGAGTAGGGCATAGGGTATGGGTTAGGGTTAGGGTTAGGGTTCGTGTTAGGGTTAGGGCTCGGTTTAGGGTACGGGTTAGGATTAGGGTACGCGTTAGTGTTAGGGTAGGGGTTAGGGTTAGGTTACGCTTTAGGGTGAGGTTAGTTATTAAACCTATCCCACTCTCTAGATACCCCTTAGCACGTAAAGGAATATTATTTGGGGGTCCAGCCATGGAGAAGAGTTTAGACACTAGGAGAAGATAAGGAAGACACCCATTATCAAGAGATCACATTAGGATTCTCTTTTTAACCTGTTCCTTAAAACACTAGTGCTTAGGGAATCTATTGGAGGCAGAAGCCGTCAAGGGTAGCTTAGGTTTAGGGTTAGGGTTAGGGTGAGGGTTATGGTACGGCTTAGGGTACGGGTTCAGGGAGGGGTTCGTGTAGGGCATAGGGTATGGGTTAGGGTTAGGGTTAGGGTTAGTGTTAGGGTTAGGGCTCGGTTTAGGGTACGGGTTAGGATTAGGGTACGCGTTAGGGTTAGGGTAGGGGTTAGGGTTAGGGTACACGTTAGGGTGAGGGCAGTTATTAAACCTATCCCACTCTCTAGATACCCCTTAGCACGTAAAGGAATATTATTTGGGGGTCCAGCCATGGAGAAGAGTTTAGACACTAGTAGAAGATAAGGAACACACCCATTATCAAGAAATCACATTAGGATTCTCTTTTTAACCTGTTCCTTAAAACACTAGTGCTTAGGAAATCTATTGGAGGCAGAAGCAGTCAAGGGTAGCTTAGGGTTAGGGTTAGGGTTAGGTTGAGGGTTAGGGTATGGCTTAGGGTACGGGTTCGGGGAGGGGTTCGGGTAGGGCGTAGGGTATGGGTTAGGGTTAGGGTTAGGGTTAGTGTTAGGGTTAGGGCTCGGTTTAGGGTACGGGTTAGGATTAGGGTACGCGTTAGGGTTAGGGTAGGGGTTAGGGTTAGGGTACGCGTTAGGGTGAGGGTAGTTATTAAACCTATCCCACTCTCTAGATACCCCTTAGCACGTAAAGGAATATTATTTGGGGGTCCAGCCATGGAGAAGAGTTTAGACACTAGGAGAAGATAAGGAACACACCCATTATCAAGAAATCACATTAGGATTCTATTTTTAACCTGTTCCTTAAAACACTAGTGCTTAGGAAATCTATTGGAGGCAGAAGCAGTCAAGGGTAACTTAGGGTTAAGGTTAGGGTTAGGGTGAGGGTTAGGGTACGGCTTAGGATACGGGTTCGGGGAGGGTTTCGGGTAGGGCATAGGGTATGGGTTAGGGTTAGGGTTAGGGTTCGTGTTAGGGTTAGGGCTCGGTTTAGGGTACGGGTTAGGATTAGGGTACGCGTTAGTGTTAGGGTAGGGGTTAGGGTTAGGTTACGCTTTAGGGTGAGGTTAGTTATTAAACCTATCCCACTCTCTAGATACCCCTTAGCACGTAAAGGAATATTATTTGGGGGTCCAGCCATGGAGAAGAGTTTAGACACTAGGAGAAGATAAGGAAGACACCCATTATCAAGAGATCACATTAGGATTCTCTTTTTAACCTGTTCCTTAAAACACTAGTGCTTAGGGAATCTGTTGGAGGCAGAAGCCGTCAAGGGTAGCTTAGGTTTAGGGTTAGGGTTAGGGTGAGGTTTATGGTACGGCTTAGGGTACGGGTTCAGGGAGGGGTTCGGGTAGGGCATAGGGTATGGGTTAGGGTTAGGGTTAGGGTTAGTGTTAGGGTTAGGGCTCGGTTTAGGGTACGGGTTAGGATTAGGGTACGCGTTAGGGTTAGGGTAGGGGTTAGGGTTAGGGTACACGTTAGGGTGAGGGCAGTTATTAAACCTATCCCACTCTCTAGATACCCCTTAGCACGTAAAGGAATATTATTTGGGGGTCCAGCCATGGAGAAGAGTTTAGACACTAGGAGAAGATAAGGAACACACCCATTATCAAGAAATCACATTAGGATTCTCTTTTTAACCTGTTCCTTAAAACACTAGTGCTTAGGAAATCTATTGGAGGCAGAAGCAGTCAAGGGTAGCTTAGGGTTAGGGTTAGGGTTAGGTTGAGGGTTAGGGTATGGCTTAGGGTACGGGTTCGGGGAGGGGTTCGGGTAGGGCGTAGGGTATGGGTTAGGGTTAGGGTTAGGGTTAGTGTTAGGGTTAGGGCTCGGTTTAGGGTACGGGTTAGGATTAGGGTACGCGTTAGGGTTAGGGTATGGGTTAGGGTTAGGGTACGCTTTAGGGTGAGGGTAGTTATTAAACCTATCCCACTCTCTAGATACCCCTTAGCACGTAAAGGAATATTATTTGGGGGTCCAGCCATGGAGAAGAGTTTAGACACTAGGAGAAGATAAGGAACACACCCATTATCAAGAAATCACATTAGGATTCTATTTTTAACCTGTTCCTTAAAACACTAGTGCTTAGGAAATCTATTGGAGGCAGAAGCAGTCAAGGGTAACTTAGGGTTAAGGTTAGGGTTAGGGTGAGGGTTAGGGTACGGCTTAGGATACGGGTTCGGGGAGGGTTTCGGGTAGGGCATAGGGTATGGGTTAGGGTTAGGGTTAGGGTTCGTGTTAGGGTTAGGGCTCGGTTTAGGGTACGGGTTAGGATTAGGGTACGCGTTAGTGTTAGGGTAGGGGTTAGGGTTAGGTTACGCTTTAGGGTGAGGTTAGTTATTAAACCTATCCCACTCTCTAGATACCCCTTAGCACGTAAAGGAATATTATTTGGGGGTCCAGCCATGGAGAAGAGTTTAGACACTAGGAGAAGATAAGGAAGACACCCATTATCAAGAGATCACATTAGGATTCTCTTTTTAACCTGTTCCTTAAAACACTAGTGCTTAGGGAATCTATTGGAGGCAGAAGCTTCAAGGGTAGCTTAGGTTTAGGGTTAGGGTTAGGGTGAGGGTTATGGTACGGCTTAGGGTACGGGTTCAGGGAGGGGTTCGGGTAGGGCATAGGGTATGGGTTAGGGTTAGGGTTAGGGTTAGTGTTAGGGTTAGGGCTCGGTTTAGGGTACGGGTTAGGATTAGGGTACGCGTTAGGGTTAGGGTAGGGGTTAGGGTTAGGGTACACGTTAGGGTGAGGGCAGTTATTAAACCTATCCCACTCTCTAGATACCCCTTAGCACGTAAAGGAATATTATTTGGGGGGCCAGCCATGGAGAAGAGTTTAGACACTAGGAGAAGATAAGGAACACACCCATTATCAAGAAATCACATTAGGATTCTCTTTTTAACCTGTTCCTTAAAACACTAGTGCTTAGGAAATCTATTGGAGGCAGAAGCAGTCAAGGGTAGCTTAGGGTTAGGGTTAGGGTTAGGGTGAGGGTTAGGGTACGGCTTAGGGTACGGGTTCGGGGAGGGGTTTGGGTAGGGCGTAGGGTATGGGTTAGGGTGAGGGTTAGGGTTAGTGTTAGGGTTAGGGCTCGGTTTAGGGTACAGGTTAGGATTAGGGTACGCGTTAGGGTTAGGGTAGGGGTTAGGGTTAGGGTACGCTTTTGGGTGAGGGTAGTTATTAAACCTATCCCACTCTCTAGATACCCCTTAGCACGTAAAGGAATATTATTTGGGTGTCCAGCCATGGAGAAGAATTTAGACACTAGGAGAAGATAAGGAACACACCCATTATCAAGAAATCACAATATGATTCTCTTTTTAAACTGTTCCTTAAAACACTAGTGCTTAGGAAATCTATTGGAGGCAGAAGCAGTCAAGGGGAGCTTAGGGTTAGGGTTAGGGTTAGGGTGAGGGTTAGGGTACGGCTTAGGGTACGGGTTCGGGGAGGGGTTCGGTTAGGGCGTAGGGTATGGGTTAGGGTTAAGGTTAGGGTTAGTGTTAGGGTTAGGGCTCGGTTTAGGGTACGGGTTAGGATTAGGGTACGCGTTAGGGTTAGGGTAGGGGTTAGGTTTAGGGTACGCGTTAGGGTGAGGGTAGTTATTAAACCTCTCTCTCTCTCTAGATACCCCATAGCACGTAAAGGAATATTATTTGGGTGTCCAGCCATGGAGAAGAGTTTAGACACTAGGAGAAGATGAGGAACACACCCATTATCAAGAAATCACATTAGGATTCTCTTTTTAACCTGTTCCTTAAAACACTAGTGCTTAGGAAATCTATTGGAGGCAGAAGCCGTCAAGGGTAGCTTAGGGTTAGTGTTAGGGTTAGGGTGAGGGTTAGGGTACGGCTTAGGTTACGGGTTCAGGGAGGGGTTCGGGTAGGGCGTAGGGTATGGGTTAGGGTGAGGGTTAGGGATAGTGTTAGGGTTAGGGCTCGGTTTAGGGTACGGGATAGGATTAGGGTACGCGTTAGGGTTAGGGTAGGGGTTAGGTTTAGGGTACGCTTTTGGTTGAGGGTAGTTATTAAACCTATCCCACTCTCTAGATACCCCTTAGCACGTAAAGGAATATTATTTGGGGTTCAGCCATGGAGAAGAGTTTAGACACTAGGAGAAGATAAGGAACACACCCATTATCAAGAAATCACAATATGATTCTCTTTTTAAAATGTTCCTTAAAACACTAGTGCTTAGGAAATCTATTGGAGGCAGAAGCAGTCAAGGGTAGCTTAGGGTTAGGGTTAGGGTTAGGGTGAGGGTTAGGGTACGGCTTAGGGCACGGGTTCGGGGAAGGGTTCGAGTAGGGCGTAGGGTATGGGTTAGGGTTAGGGTTAGGGTTAGTGTTAGGGTTAGGGCTCGGTTTAGGGTACGGGTTAGGATTAGGGTACGCGTTAGTGTTAGGGTTGGGGTTAGGGTTAGGGTACGCGATAGGGTGAGGTTAGTTATTAAACCTATCCCACTCTCTAGATACCCCTTAGCATGTAAAGGAATATTATTTGGGGGTCCAGCCATGGAGAAGAGTTTAGACACTAGGAGAAGATAAGGAACACACCCATTATCAAGAAATCACATTAGGATTCTCTTTTTAACCTGTTCCTTAAAACACTAGTGCTTAGGAAATCTATTGGAGGCAGAAGCAGTCAAGGGTAGCTTAGGGATAGGGTTAGGGTTAGGGTGAGGGTTAGGGTACGGCTTAGGGTACGGGTTCGGGGAGGGGTTTGGGTAGGGCGTAGGGTATGGGTTAGGGTGAGGGTTAGGGTTAGTGTTAGGGTTAGGGCTCGGTTTAGGGTACAGGTTAGGATTAGGGTACGCGTTAGGGTTAGGGTAGGGGTTAGGGTTAGGGTACGCTGTTGGGTGAGGGTAGTTATTAAACCTATCCCACTCTCTAGATACCCCTTAGCACGTAAAGGAATATTATTTGGGGGTCCAACCATGGAGAAGAGTTTAGACACTAGGAGAAGATAAGGAACACACCCATTATCAACAAATCACATTAGGATTCCCTTTTTAACCTGTTCCTTAAAACACTAGTGCTTAGGAAATCTATTTGAGGCAGAAGCAGTCAAGGGTAACTTAGGGTTAAGGTTAGGGTTAGGGTGAGGGTTAGGGTACGGCTTAGGGTACGGGTTCGGGGAGGGGTTTGGGTAGGGCGTAGGGTATGGGTTAGGGTTAGGGTTAGGGTTCGTGTTAGGGTTAGGGCTCGGTTTAGGGTACGGGTTAGGATTAGGGTACGCGTTCGGGTTAGGGTAGGGGTTAGGGTTAGGGTACTCGTTAGGGTGAGGGTAGTTATTAAACCTATCCCACTCTCTAGAAACCCCTTAGCACGTAAAGGAATATTATTTGGGGGTCCAGCCATGGAGAAGAGTTTAGACACTAGGAGAAGATAAGGAACACACCCATTATCACGAAATCACATTAGGATTCTCTTTTTAACCTGTTCCTTAAAACACTAGTGCTTAGGAAATCTATTGGAGGCAGAAGCAGTCAAGGGTAGCTTAGGGTTACGGTTAGGGTTAGGGTGAGAGTTAGCGTATGGCTTAGGGTACGGGTTCGGGTAGGGGTTCGGGTAGGGCGTAGGGTATGGGTTAGGGTTAGGGTTAGGGTTAGTGTTAGGGTTAGGGCTCGGTTTAGGGTATGGGTTAGGATTAGGGTACGCGTTAGTCTTAGTGTAGGGGTTAGGGTTAGGGTACGCGATAGGGTGAGGTTAGTTATTAAACCTCTCCCTCTCTCTAGATACCCCTTAGCACGTAAAGGAATATTATTTGGGGGTCCAGCCATGGAGAAGAGTTTAGACCCTAGGAGAAGATAAGGAACACACCCATTATCAAGAAATCACAATATGATTCTCTTTTTAAACTGTTCCTTAAAACACTAGTGCTTAGGAAATCTATTGGAGGCAGAAGCAGTCAAGGGTAGCTAAGGATTAGGGTTAGGGTTAGGGTGAGGGATAGGGTACGGCTTAGGGTACGGGTTCGGGGAGGGGTTCGAGTAGGGCGTAGGGTATGGGTTAGGGTTAGGGTTAGGGCTAGTGTTAGCGTTAGGGCTCGGTTTAGGATACGGGTTAGGATTAGGGTACGCATTAGGGTTAGGATAGGGGTTAGGGTTAGGGTACGCGTTAGGGTGAGGGTATTTATTAAACCTATCCCACTCTCTAGATACCTCTTAGCACGTAAAGGAATATTATTTGGGGGTCCAGCCATGGAGAAGAGTTTAGACACTAGGAGAAGATAAGGAACACACCCATTATCAAGAAATCACATTAGGATTCTCTTTTTAACCTGTTCCTTAAAACACTAGTGCTTAGGAAATCTATTGGAAGCAGAAGCAGTCAAGGGTAGCTTAGGGTTAGGGTTAGGGTTAGGGTGAGGGTTAGGGTATGGCTTAGGGTACGGGTTCGGGGAGGGGTTCGGGTAGGGCGTAGGGTATGGTTTAGGGTTAGGGTTAGGGTTAGTGTTAGGGTTAGGGCTCGGTTTAGGGTACGGGTTAGGATTAGGGTACGCGTTAGTGTTAGGGTAGGGGTTAGGGTTAGGGTACGCGTTAGGGTGAGGGTAGTTATTAAACCTATCCCACTCTCTAGATACCCCTTAGCACGTAAAGGAATATTATTTGGGGGTCCAGCCATGGAGAAGAGTTTAGACACTAGGAGAAGATAAGGAACACACCCATTATCAAGAAATCACATTAGGATTCTATTTTTAACCTGTTCCTTAAAACACTAGTGCTTAGGAAATCTATTGGAGGCAGAAGCAGTCAAGGGTAACTTAGGGTTAAGGTTAGGGTTAGGGTGAGGGTTAGGGTACGGCTTAGGGTACGGGTTCGGGGAGGGTTTCGAGTAGGGCATAGGGTATGGGTTAGGGTTAGGGTTAGGGTTCGTGTTAGGGTTAGGGCTCGGTTTAGGGTACGGGTTAGGATTAGGGTACGCGTTAGTGTTAGGGTAGGGGTTAGGGTTAGGTTACGCTTTAGGGTGAGGTTAGTTATTAAACCTATCCCACTCTCTAGATACCCCTTAGCACGTAAAGGAATATTATTTGGGGGTCCAGCCATGGAGAAGAGTTTAGACACTAGGAGAAGATAAGGAAGACACCCATTATCAAGAGATCACATTAGGATTCTCTTTTTAACCTGTTCCTTAAAACACTAGTGCTTAGGGAATCTATTGGAGGCAGAAGCCGTCAAGGGTAGCTTAGGTTTAGGGTTAGGGTTAGGGTGAGGGTTATGGTACGGCTTAGGGTACGGGTTCAGGGAGGGGTTCGGGTAGGGCATAGGGTATGGGTTAGGGTTAGGGTTAGGGTTAGTGTTAGGGTTAGGGCTCGGTTTAGGGTACGGGTTAGGATTAGGGTACGCGTTAGGGTTAGGGTAGGGGTTAGGGTTAGGGTACACGTTAGGGTGAGGGCAGTTATTAAACCTATCCCACTCTCTAGATACCCCTTAGCACGTAAAGGAATATTATTTGGGGGTCCAGCCATGGAGAAGAGTTTAGACACTAGTAGAAGATAAGGAACACACCCATTATCAAGAAATCACATTAGGATTCTCTTTTTAACCTGTTCCTTAAAACACTAGTGCTTAGGAAATCTATTGGAGGCAGAAGCAGTCAAGGGTAGCTTAGGGTTAGGGTTAGGGTTAGGTTGAGGGTTAGGGTATGGCTTAGGGTACGGGTTCGGGGAGGGTTTCGGGTAGGGCATAGGGTATGGGTTAGGGTTAGGGTTAGGGTTCGTGTTAGGGTTAGGGCTCGGTTTAGGGTACGGGTTAGGATTAGGGTACGCGTTAGTGTTAGGGTAGGGGTTAGGGTTAGGTTACGCTTTAGGGTGAGGTTAGTTATTAAACCTATCCCACTCTCTAGATACCCCTTAGCACGTAAAGGAATATTATTTGGGGGTCCAGCCATGGAGAAGAGTTTAGACACTAGGAGAAGATAAGGAAGACACCCATTATCAAGAGATCACATTAGGATTCTCTTTTTAACCTGTTCCTTAAAACACTAGTGCTTAGGGAATCTATTGGAGGCAGAAGCCGTCAAGGGTAGCTTAGGTTTAGGGTTAGGGTTAGGGAGAGGGTTATGGTACGGCTTAGGGTACGGGTTCAGGGAGGGGTTCGGGTAGGGCATAGGGTATGGGTTAGGGTTAGGGTTAGGGTTAGTGTTAGGGTTAGGGCTCGGGTTAGGGTACGGGTTAGGATTAGGGTACGCGTTAGGGTTAGGGTAGGGGTTAGGGTTAGGGTACACGTTAGGGTGAGGGCAGTTATTAAACCTATCCCACTCTCTAGATACCCCTTAGCACGTAAAGGAATATTATTTGGGGGTCCAGCCATGGAGAAGAGTTTAGACACTAGGAGAAGATAAGGAACACACCCATTATCAAGAAATCACATTAGGATTCTCTTTTTAACCTGTTCCTTAAAACACTAGTGCTTAGGAAATCTATTGGAGGCAGAAGCAGTCAAGGGTAGCTTAGGGTTAGGGTTAGGGTTAGGTTGAGGGTTAGGGTATGGCTTAGGGTACGGGTTCGGGGAGGGGTTCGGGTAGGGCGTAGGGTATGGGTTAGGGTTAGGGTTAGGGTTAGTGTTAGGGTTAGGGCTCGGTTTAGGGTACGGGTTAGGATTAGGGTACGCGTTAGGGTTAGGGTAGGGGTTAGGGTTAGGGTACGCTTTAGGGTGAGGGTAGTTATTAAACCTATCCCACTCTCTAGATACCCCTTAGCACGTAAAGGAATATTATTTGGGGGTCCAGCCATGGAGAAGAGTTTAGACACTAGGAGAAGATAAGGAACACACCCATTATCAAGAAATCACATTAGGATTCTATTTTTAACCTGTTCCTTAAAACACTAGTGCTTAGGAAATGTATTGGAGGCAGAAGCAGTCAAGGGTAACTTAGGGTTAAGGTTAGGGTTAGGGTGAGGGTTAGGGTACGGCTTAGGTTACGGGTTCAGGGAGGGTTTCGGGTAGGGCGTAGGGTATGGGTTAGGGTTAGGGTTAGGGTTAGTGTTAGGGTTAGGGCTCGGTTTAGGGTACGGGTTAGGATTAGGGTACGCATTAGGGTTAGGGTAGGGGTTAGGGTTAGGGTACGCGTTAGGGTGAGGGTAGTTATTAAACCTATCCCACTCTCTAGATACCCCTTAGCACGTAAAGGAATATTATTTGGGGGTCCAGCCATGGAGAAGAGTTTAGACACTAGGAGAAGATAAGGAACACACCCATTATCAAGAAATCACATTAGGATTCTCTTTTTAACCTGTTCCTTAAAACACTAGTGCTTAGGAAATCTATTGGAGGCAGAAGCAGTCAAGGGTAGCTTAGGGTTAGGGTTAGGGTTAGGGTGAGGGTTAGGGTACGGCTTAGGGTACGGGTTCGGGGAGGGGTTTGGGTAGGGCGTAGGGTATGGGTTAGGGTGAGGGTTAGGGTTAGTGTTAGGGTTAGGGCTCGGTTTAGGGTACAGGTTAGGATTAGGGTACGCGTTAGGGTTAGGGTAGGGGTTAGGGTTAGGGTACGCTTTTGGGTGAGGGTAGTTATTAAACCTATCCCACTCTCTAGATACCCCTTAGCACGTAAAGGAATATTATTTGGGTGTCCAGCCATGGAGAAGAATTTAGACACTAGGAGAAGATAAGGAACACACCCATTATCAAGAAATCACAATATGATTCTCTTTTTAAACTGTTCCTTAAAACACTAGTGCTTAGGAAATCTATTGGAGGCAGAAGCAGTCAAGGGGAGCTTAGGGTTAGGGTTAGGGTTAGGGTGAGGGTTAGGGTACGGCTTAGGGTACGTGTTCGGGGAGGGGTTCGGTTAGGGCGTAGGGTATGGGTTAGGGTTAGGGTTAGGGTTAGTGTTAGGGTTAGGGCTCAGTTTAGGGTACGGGTTAGGATTAGGGTACGCGTTAGGGTTAGGGTAGGGGTTAGGTTTAGGGTACACGTTAGGGTGAGGGTAGTTATTAAACCTCTCTCTCTCTCTAGATACCCCATAGCACGTAAAGGAATATTATTTGGGTGTCCAGCCATGGAGAAGAGTTTAGACACTAGGAGAAGATGAGGAACACACCCATTATCAAGAAATCACATTAGGATTCTCTTTTTAACATGTTCCTTAAAACACTAGTGCTTAGGAAATCTATTGGAGGCAGAAGCCGTCAAGGGTAGCTTAGGGTTAGTGTTAGGGTTAGGGTGAGGGTTAGGGTACGGCTTAGGTTACGGGTTCAGGGAGGGGTTCGGGTAGGGCGTAGGGTATGGGTTAGGGTGAGGGTTAGGGATAGTGTTAGGGTTAGGGCTCGGTTTAGGGTACGGGATAGGATTAGGGTACGCGTTAGGGTTAGGGTAGGGGTTAGGTTTAGGGTACGCTTTTGGTTGAGGGTAGTTATTAAACCTATCCCACTCTCTAGATACCCCTTAGCACGTAAAGGAATATTATTTGGGGTTCAGCCATGGAGAAGAGTTTAGACACTAGGAGAAGATAAGGAACACACCCATTATCAAGAAATCACAATATGATTCTCTTTTTAAAATGTTCCTTAAAACACTAGTGCTTAGGAAATCTATTGGAGGCAGAAGCAGTCAAGGGTAGCTTAGGGTTAGGGTTAGGGTTAGGGTGAGGGTTAGGGTACGGCTTAGGGCACGGGTTCGGGGAAGGGTTCGAGTAGGGCGTAGGGTATGGGTTAGGGTTAGGGTTAGGGTTAGTGTTAGGGTTAGGGCTCGGTTTAGGGTACGGGTTAGGATTAGGGTACGCGTTAGTGTTAGGGTAGGGGTTAGGGTTAGGGTACGCGATAGGGTGAGGTTAGTTATTAAACCTATCCCACTCTCTAGATACCCCTTAGCATGTAAAGGAATATTATTTGGGGGTCCAGCCATGGAGAAGAGTTTAGACACTAGGAGAAGATAAGGAACACACCCATTATCAAGAAATCACATTAGGATTCTCTTTTTAACCTGTTCCTTAAAACACTAGTGCTTAGGAAATCTATTGGAGGCAGAAGCAGTCAAGGGTAGCTTAGGGATAGGGTTAGGGTTAGGGTGAGGGTTAGGGTACGGCTTAGGGTACGGGTTCGGGGAGGGGTTTGGGTAGGGCGTAGGGTATGGGTTAGGGTGAGGGTTAGGGTTAGTGTTAGGGTTAGGGCTCGGTTTAGGGTACAGGTTAGGATTAGGGTACGCGTTAGGGTTAGGGTAGGGGTTAGGGTTAGGGTACGCTGTTGGGTGAGGGTAGTTATTAAACCTATCCCACTCTCTAGATACCCCTTAGCACCTAAAGGAATATTATTTGGGGGTCCAACCATGGAGAAGAGTTTAGACACTAGGAGAAGATAAGGAACACACCCATTATCAACAAATCACATTAGGATTCCCTTTTTAACCTGTTCCTTAAAACACTAGTGCTTAGGAAATCTATTTGAGGCAGAAGCAGTCAAGGGTAACTTAGGGTTAAGGTTAGGGTTAGGGTGAGGGTTAGGGTACGGCTTAGGGTACGGGTTCGGGGAGGGGTTTGGGTAGGGCGTAGGGTATGGGTTAGGGTTAGGGTTAGGGTTCGTGTTAGGGTTAGGGCTCGGTTTAGGGTACGGGTTAGGATTAGGGTACGCGTTCGGGTTAGGGTAGGGGTTAGGGTTAGGGTACTCGTTAGGGTGAGGGTAGTTATTAAACCTATCCCACTCTCTAGAAACCCCTTAGCACGTAAAGGAATATTATTTGGGGGTCCAGCCATGGAGAAGAATTTAGACACTAGGAGAAGATAAGGAACACACCCATTATCACGAAATCACATTAGGATTCTCTTTTTAACCTGTTCCTTAAAACACTAGTGCTTAGGAAATCTATTGGAGGCAGAAGCAGTCAAGGGTAGCTTAGGGTTACGGTTAGGGTTAGGGTGAGAGTTAGCGTATGGCTTAGGGTACGGGTTCGGGTAGGGGTTCGGGTAGGGCGTAGGGTATGGGTTAGGGTTAGGGTTAGGGTTAGTGTTAGGGTTAGGGCTCGGTTTAGGGTATGGGTTAGGATTAGGGTACGCGTTAGTCTTAGTGTAGGGGTTAGGGTTAGGGTACGCGATAGGGTGAGGTTAGTTATTAAACCTCTCCCTCTCTCTAGATACCCCTTAGCACGTAAAGGAATATTATTTGGGGGTCCAGCCATGGAGAAGAGTTTAGACCCTAGGAGAAGATAAGGAACACACCCATTATCAAGAAATCACAATATGATTCTCTTTTTAAACTGTTCCTTAAAACACTAGTGCTTAGGAAATCTATTGGAGGCAGAAGCAGTCAAGGGTAGCTAAGGATTAGGGTTAGGGTTAGGGTGAGGGATAGGGTACGGCTTAGGGTACGGGTTCGGGGAGGGGTTCGAGTAGGGCGTAGGGTATGGGTTAGGGTTAGTGTTAGGGCTAGTGTTAGCGTTAGGGCTCGGTTTAGGATACGGTTTAGGATTAGGGTATGCGTTAGGGTTAGGGTAGGTGTTAGGGTTAGGGTACGCATTAGGGTGAGGGTACTTATTAAACCTATCCCACTCTCTAGATACCCGTTAGCACGTATAGGAATATTATTTGGGGGTCCAGCCATGGAGAAGAGTTTAGACACTAGGAGAAGATAAGGAACACACCCATTATCAGGAAATCACATTAGGATTCTCTTTTTAACCTGTTCCTTAAAACACTAGTGCTTAGGAAATCTATTGGAGGCAGAAGCAGTCAAGGGTAGCTTAGGGTTAGGGTTAGGGTTAGGGTGAGGGTTAGGGTACGGCTTAGGGTACGGGTTCAGGGAGGGTTTCGGGTAGGGCGTAGGGTATGGGTTAGGGTTAGGGTTAGGGTTAGTGTTAGGGTTAGGGCTCGGTTTAGGGTACGGGTTAGGATTAGGGTACGCATTAGGGTTAGGATAGGGGTTAGGGTTAGGGTACGCGTTAGGGTGAGGGTATTTATTAAACCTATCCCACTCTCTAGATACCTCTTAGCACGTAAAGGAATATTATTTGGGGGTCCAGCCATGGAGAAGAGTTTAGACACTAGGAGAAGATAAGGAACACACCCATTATCAAGAAATCACATTAGAATTCTCTTTTTAAACTGTTCCTTAAAACACTAGTGCTTAGGAAATCTATTGGAAGCAGAAGCAGTCAAGGGTAGCTTAGGGTTAGGGTTAGGGTTAGGGTGAGGGTTAGGGTATGGCTTAGGGTACGGGTTCGGGGAGGGGTTCGGGTAGGGCGTAGGGTATGGGTTAGGGTTAGGGTTAGGGTTAGTGTTAGGGTTAGGGCTCGGTTTAGGGTACGGGTTAGGATTAGGGTACGCGTTAGTGTTAGGGTAGGGGTTAGGGTTAGGGTACGCGTTAGGGTGAGGGTAGTTATTAAACCTATCCCACTCTCTAGATACCCCTTAGCACGTAAAGGAATATTATTTGGGGGTCCAGCCATGGAGAAGAGTTTAGACACTAGGAGAAGATAAGGAACACACCCATTATCAAGAAATCACATTAGGATTCTATTTTTAACCTGTTCCTTAAAACACTAGTGGTTAGGAAATCTATTGGAGGCAGAAGCAGTCAAGGGTAACTTAGGGTTAAGGTTAGGGTTAGGGTGAGGGTTAGGGTACGGCTTAGGGTACGGGTTCGGGGAGGGTTTCGAGTAGGGCATAGGGTATGGGTTAGGGTTAGGGTTAGGGTTCGTGTTAGGGTTAGGGCTCGGTTTAGGGTACGGGTTAGGATTAGGGTACGCGTTAGTGTTAGGGTAGGGGTTAGGGTTAGGTTACGCTTTAGGGTGAGGTTAGTTATTAAACCTATCCCACTCTCTAGATACCCCTTAGCACGTAAAGGAATATTATTTGTGGGTCCAGCCATGGAGAAGAGTTTAAACACTAGGAGAAGATAAGGAAGACACCCATTATCAAGAGATCACATTAGGATTCTCTTTTTAACCTGTTCCTTAAAACACTAGTGCTTAGGGAATCTATTGGAGGCAGAAGCCGTCAAGGGTAGCTTAGGTTTAGGGTTAGGGTTAGGGTGAGGGTTATGGTACGGCTTAGGGTACGGGTTCAGGGAGGGGTTCGGGTAGGGCATAGGGTATGGGTTAGGGTTAGGGTTAGGGTTAGTGTTAGGGTTAGGGCTCGGTTTAGGGTACGGGTTAGGATTAGGGTACGCATTAGGGTTAGGGTAGGGGTTAGGGTTAGGGTACGCGTTAGGGTGAGGGTAGTTATTAAACCTATCCCACTTTCTAGATACCCCTTAGCACGTAAAGGAATATTATTTGGGGGTCCAGCCATGGAGAACAGTTTAGACACTAGTAGAAGATAAGGAACACACCCATTATCAAGAAATCACATTAGGATTCACTTTTTAACCTGTTCCTTAAAACACTAGTGCTTAGGAAATCTATTGGAGGCAGAAGCAGTCAAGGGTAGCTTAGGGTTAAGGTTAGGGTTAGGGTGAGGGTTAGGGTATGGCTTAGGGTACGGGTTCTGGGAGGGGTTTGGGTAGGGCGTAGGGTATGGGTTAGGGTTAGGGTTAGGGTTCGTGTTAGGGTTAGGGCTCGGTTTAGGGTACGGGTTAGGATTAGGGTACGCGTTAGTGTTAGGGTAGGGGTTAGGGTTAGGTTACGCTTTAGGGTGAGGTTAGTTATTAAACCTATCCCACTCTCTAGATACCCCTTAGCACGTAAAGGAATATTATTTGGGGGTCCAGCCATGGAGAAGAGTTTAGACACTAGGAGAAGATAAGGAACACACCCATTATCAAGAAATCACATTAGGATTCTCTTTTTAACCTGTTCCTTAAAACACTAGTGCTTAGGGAATCTATTGGAGGCAGAAGCAGTCAAGGGTAGCTTAGGGTTAGGGTTAGGGTTAGGGTGAGGGTTAGGGTACGGCTTAGGGTACGGGTTCGGGGAGGGGTTTGGGTAGGGCGTAGGGTATGGGTTAGGGTTAGGGTTAGGGTTCGTGTTAGGGTTAGGGCTCGGTTTAGGGTACGGGTTAGGATTAGTGTACGCGTTAGTGTTAGGGTAGGGGTTAGGGTTAGGGTACGCGATAGGGTGAGGTTAGTTATTAAACCTATCCCACTCTCTAGATACCCCTTAGCACGTAAAGGAATATTATTTGGGGGTCCAGCCATGGAGAAGAGTTTAGACACTAGGAGAAGATAAGGAACACACCCATTATCAAGAAATCACATTAGGATTCTCTTTTTAACCTGTTCCTTTAAACTATAGTGCTTAGGAAATCTATTGGAGGCAGAAGCAGTCAAGGGTAGCTTAGGGTTAGGGTTAGGGTTAGATTGAGGGTTAGGGTACGGCTTAGGGTACGGGTTCGGGGAGGGGTTCGGGTAGGGCGTAGGGTATGGGTTAGGGTTAGGGTTAGGGTTAGTGTTAGGGTTGGGGCTCGGTTTAGGGTACGGGTTAGGATTAGGGTACACGTTAGTGTTAGGGTAGGGGATAGGGTTAGGTTACGCTTTAGGGTGAGGTTAGTTATTAAACCTATCCCACTCTCTAGATACCCCTTAGCACGTAAAGGAATATTATTTGGGGGTCCAGCCATGGAGAAGAGTTTAGACACGAGGAGAAGATACGGAACACACCCATTATCAAGAAATCACATTAGGATTCTCTTTTTAACCTGTTCCTTAAAACACTAGTGCTTAGGAAATCTATTGGAGGCAGAAGCCGTCAAGGGTACCTTAGGTTTAGGGTTAGGGTTAGGGTGAGGGTTAGGGTACGGCTTAGGGTACGGGTTCAGAGAGGGGTTCGGGTAGGGCGTAGGGTATGGGTTAGGGTTAGGGTTAGGGTTAGTGTTAGTGTTAGGTCTCGGTTTAGGGTACGGGTTAGGATTAAGGTACGCATTAGTGTTAGGGTAGGGGTTAGGGTTAGGTTACGCTTTAGGGTGAGGTTAGTTATTAAACCTATCCCACTCTCTAGATACCCCTTAGCACGTAAAGGAATATTATTTGGGGGTCCAGCCATGGAGAAGAGTTTAGACACTAGGAGAAGATAAGGAACACACCCATTATCAAGAAATCACATTAGCATACTCTTTTTAACCTGTTCCTTAAAACACTAGTGCTTAGGGAATCTATTGGAGGCAGAAGCAGTCAAGGGTAGCTTAGGGTTAGGGTTAGGGTTAGGGTGAGGGTTAGGGTATGGCTTAGGGTACGGGTTCGGGGAGGGGTTCGGGTAGGGCGTAGGGTATGGGTTAGGGTTAGGGTTAGTGTTAGGGTTAGGGCTCGGTTTAGGGTACGGGTTAGGATTAGGGTACGCATTAGGGTTAGGGTAGGGGTTAGGGTTAGGGTACGCGTTAGGGTGAGGGTAGTTATTAAACCTATCCCACTCTCTAGATACCCCTTAGCACAAAAAGGAATATTATTTGGGGGTCCAGCCATGGAGAAGAGTTTAGACACTAGGAGAAGATAAGGAACACACCCATTATCAAGAAATCACATTAGGATTCTATTTTTAACATGTTCCTTAAAACACTAGTGCTTAGGAAATCTATTGGAGGCAGAAGCAGTCAAGGGTAGCTTAGGGTTAAGGTTAGGGTTAGGGTGAGGGTTAGGGTACGGCTTAGGGTACGGGTTCGGGGAGGGGTTCGGGTAGGGCGTAGGGTATGGGTTAGGGTTAGGGTTAGGGTTCGTGTTAGGGTTAGGGCTCGGTTTAGGGTACGGGTTAGGATTAGGGTACGCGTTAGTGTTAGGGTAGGGGTTAGGGTTAGGGTACGTGATAGGGTGAGGGTAGTTATTAAACCTATCCCACTCTCTAGATACCCCTTAGCACGTAAAGGAATATTATTTGGGGGTCCAGCCATGGAGAAGAGTTTAGACACTAGGAGAAGATAAGGAACACACCCATTATCAAGAAATCACATTAGGATTCTCTTTTTAACCTGTTCCTAAAAACACTAGTGCTTAGGGAATCTATTGGAGGGAGAAGCCGTCAAGGGTAGCTTAGGTTTAGGGTTAGGGTTAGGGTGAGGGCTAGGTTACGGCTTAGGGTACAGGTTCAGGGAGGGGTTCGGGTAGGGCATAGGGTATGGGTTAGGGTTAGGGTTAGGGTTCGTGTTAGGGTTAGGGCTCGGTTTAGGGTACAGGTTAGGATTAGGGTACGCGTTAGGGTTAGGGTAGGGGTTAGGGTTAGGGTACACGTTAGGGTGAGGGCAGTTATTAAACCTATCCCACTCTCTAGATACCCCTTAGCACGTAAAGGAATATTATTTGGGGGTCCAGCCATGGAGAAGAGTTTAGACACTAGGAGAAGATAAGGAACACACCCATTATCAAGAAATCACATTAGGATTCTCTTTTTAACCTGTTCCTTAAAACACTAGTGCTTAGGAAATCTATTGGAGGCAGAAGCCGTCAAGGGTAGCTTAGGGTTAGGGTTAGGGTTAGGGTGAGGGTTAGGGTATGGCTTAGGGTACGGGTTCGGGGAGGGGTTCGGGTAGGGTGTAGGGTATGGGTTAGGGTTAGGGTTAGGGTTAGTGTTAGGGTTAGGGCTCGGTTTAGGGTACGGGTTAGGATTAGGGTACGCATTAGGGTTAGGGTAGGGTTAGGGTTAGGGTTAGGGTTCGTGTTAGGTTTAGGGCTCGATTTAGGGTACGGGTTAGGATTAGGGTACGCGTTAGTGTTAGGGTAGGGGTTAGGGTTAGGTTACGCTTTAGGGTGAGGTTAGTTATTAAACCTATCCCACTCTCTAGATACCCCTTAGCACGTAAAGGAATATTATTTGGGGGTCCAGCCATGGAGAAGAGTTTAGACACTAGGAGAAGATAAGGAACACACCCATTATCAAGAAATCACATTAGGATTCTCTTTTTAACCTGTTCCTTAAAACACTAGTGCTTAGGGAATCTATTGGAGGCAGAAGCAGTCAAGGGTAGCGTAGGGTTCGGGTTAGGGTTAGGGTGAGGTTTAGGGTATGGCTTAGGGTACGGGTTCGGGGAGGGGTTCGGGTAGGGCATAGGGTATGGGTTAGGGTTAGGGTTAGTGTTAGTGTTAGGGTTAGGGCTCGGTTTAGGGTACGGGTTAGGATTAGGGTACGCATTAGGGTTAGGGTAGGGGTTAGGGTTAGGGTACGCGTTAGGGTGAGGGTAGTTATTAAACCTATCCCACTCTCTAGATACCCCTTAGCACGTAAAGGAATATTATTTGGGGGTCCAGCCATGGAGAAGAGTTTAGACACTATGAGAAGATAAGGAACACACCCATTATCAAGAAATCACATTAGGATTCTCTTTTTAACCTGTTCCTTAAAACACTAGTGCTTAGGAAATCTATAGAGGCAGAAGCAGTCAAGGGTAGCTTAGGGTTAAGGTTAGGGTTAGGGTGAGGGTTAGGGTACGGCTTAGGGTACGGGTTCGGGGAGGGGTTCGGGTAGGGCGTAGGGTATGGGTTAGGGTTAGGGTTAGGGTTAGGGTTAGGGCTCGGTTTAGGGTACGGGTTAGGATTAGGGTACGCATTAGGGTTAGGGTAGGGGTTAGGGTTAGGGTACGCGTTAGGGTGAGGGTAGTTATTAAACCTATCCCACTCTCTAGATACCCCTTAGCACGTAAAGGATTATTATTTGGGGGTCCAGCCATGGAGAAGTGTTTAGACACTAGGAGAAGATAAGGAACACACCCATTATCAAGAAATCACATTAGGATTCTCTTTTTAACCTGTTCCTTAAAACACTAGTGCTTAGGAAATCTATTGGAGGCAGAAGCAGTCAAGGGTAGCTTAGGGTTAGCGTTAGGGTTAGGGTGAGGGTTAGGGTATGGCTTAGGTTACGGGTTCGGGGAGGGGTTCGGGTAGGGCGTACGGTATGGGTTAGTGTTAGGGTTAGGGTTAGTGTTAGGGTTAGGGCTCGGTTTAGGGTACGGGTTAGGATTAGGGTACGCATTAGGGTTAGGGTAGGGGTTAGGGTTAGGGTACGCGTTAGGGTGAGGGTAGTTATTAAACCTATCCCACTCTCTTGATACCCCTTAGCACGTAAAGGAATATTATTTGGGGGTCCAGCCATGGAGAAGAGTTTAGACACTAGGAGAAGATAAGGAACACACCCATTATCAAGAAATCACATTAGGATTCTATTTTTAACATGTTCCTTAAAACACTAGTGCTTAGGAAATCTATTGGAGGCAGAAGCAGTCAAGGGAAGCTTAGGGTTAAGGTTAGGGTTAGGGTGAGGGTTAGGGTACGGCTTAGGGTACGGGTTCGGGGAGGGGTTCGGGTAGGGCGTAGGGTATGGGTTAGGGTTAGGATTAGGGTTCGTGTTAGGGTTAGGGCTCGGTTTAGGGTACGGGTTAGGATTAGGGTACGCGTTAGTGTTAGGGTAGGGGTTAGGGTTAGGGTACGCGATAGGGTGAGGTTAGTTATTAAACCTATCCCACTCTCTAGATACCCCTTAGCACGTAAAGGAATATTATTTGGGGGTCCAGCCATGGAGAAGAGTTTAGACACTAGGAGAAGATAAGGAACACACCCATTATCAAGAAATCACATTAGGATTCTCTTTTTAACCTGTTCCTTAAAACACTAGTGATTAGGAAATCTATTGGAGGCAGAAGCAGTCAAGGTTAGCTTAGGGTTAGGGTTAGGTTTAGATTGAGGGTTAGGGTACGGCTTAGGGTACGGGTTCGTGGAGGGGTTCGGGTAGGGCGTAGGGTATGGGTTAGGGTTAGGGTTAGGGTTAGTGTTAGGGTTAGGGCTCGGTTTAGGGTACGGGTTAGGATTAGGGTACGCGTTAGTGTTAGGGTAGGGGTTAGGTTTAGGTTACGCTTTAGGGTGAGGTTAGTTATTAAACCTATCCCACTCTCTAGATACCCCTTAGCACGTAAAGGAATATTATTTGGGGGTCCAGCCATGGAGAAGAGTTTAGACACTAGGAGAAGATAAGGAACACACCCATTATCAAGAAATCACATTAGGATTCTCTTTTTAACCTGTTCCTTAAAACACTAGTGCTTAGGGAATCTATTGGAGGCAGAAGCAGTCAAGGGTAGCTTAGGGTTAGGGTTAGGGTTAGGGTGAGGGTTAGGGTATGACTTAGGGTACGGGTTCGGGGAGGGGTTCGGGTAGGGCGTAGGGTATGGGTTAGGGTTAGGGTTAGTGTTAGGGTTAGGGCTCGGTTTAGGGTACGGGTTAGGATTAGGGTACACGTTCGGGTTAGGGTAGGGGTTAGGGTTAGTGTACGCGTTAGGGTGAGGGTAGTTATTAAACCTATCCCACTCTCTAGATACCCCTTAGCACGTAAAGGAATATTATGTGGGGGTCCAGCCATGGAGAAGAGTTTAGACACTAGGAGAAGATAAGGAACACACCCATTATCAAGAAATCACATTAGGATACTCTTTTTAACCTGTTCCTTAAAACACTAGTGCTTAGGGAATCTATTGGAGGCAGAAGCAGTCAAGGGTAGCTTAGGGTTAGGGTTAGGGTTAGGGTGAGGGTTAGGGTATGGCTTAGGGTACGGGTTCGGGGAGCGGTTCGGGTAGGGTGTAGGGTATGGGTTAGGGTTAGGGTTAGGGTTAGTGTTAGGGTTAGGGCTCGGTTTAGGGTACGGGTTAGGATTAGGGTACGCATTAGGGTTAGGGTAGGGGTTAGGGTTAGGGTACGCGTTAGGGTGAGGGTAGTTATTAAACCTATCCCACTCTCTAGATACCCCTTAGCACGTAAAGGAATATTATTTGGGGGTCCAGCCATGGAGAAGAGTTTAGACACTAGGAGAAGATAAGGAACACACCCATTATCAAGAAATCACATTAGGATTCTATTTTTAACATGTTCCTTAAAACACTAGTGCTTAGGAAATCTATTGGAGGCAGAAGCAGTCAAGGGTAGCTTAGGGTTAAGGTTAGGGTTAGGGTGAGGGTTAGGGTACGGCTTAGGGTACGGGTTCGGGGAGGGGTTCGGGTAGGGCGTAGGGTATGGGTTAGGGTTAGGGTTAGGGTTCGTGTTAGGGTTAGGGCTCGGTTTAGGGTACGGGTTAGGATTAGGGTACGCGTTAGTGTTAGGGTAGGGGTTAGGGTTAGGGTACGCGATAGGGTGAGGTTAGTTATTAAACCTATCCCACTCTCTAGATACCCCTTAGCACGTAAAGGAATATTATTTGGGGGTCCAGCCATGGAGAAGAGTTTAGACACTAGGAGAAGATAAGGAACACACCCATTATCAAGAAATCACATTAGGATTCTCTTTTTAACCTGTTCCTTAAAACACTAGTGATTAGGAAATCTATTGGAGGCAGAAGCAGTCAAGGGTAGCTTAGGGTTAGGGTTAGGTTTAGATTGAGGGTTAGGGTACGGCTTAGGGTACGGGTTCGTGGAGGGGTTCGGGTAGGGCGTAGGGTATGGGTTAGGGTTAGGGTTAGGGTTAGTGTTAGGGTTAGGGCTCGGTTTAGGGTACGGGTTAGGATTAGGGTACGCGTTAGTGTTAGGGTAGGGGTTAGGGTTAGGTTACGCTTTAGGGTGAGGTTAGTTATTAAACCTATCCCACTCTCTAGATACCCCTTAGCACGTAAAGGAATATTATTTGGGGGTCCAGCCATGGAGAAGAGTTTAGACACTAGGAGAAGATAAGGAACACACCCATTATCAAGAAATCACATTAGGATTCTCTTTTTAACCTGTTCCTTAAAACACTAGTGCTTAGGGAATCTATTGGAGGCAGAAGCAGTCAAGGGTAGCTTAGGGTTAGGGTTAGGGTTAGGGTGAGGGTTAGGGTATGGCTTAGGGTACGGGTTCGGGGAGGGGTTCGGGTAGGGCGTAGGGTATGGGTTAGGGTTAGGCTTAGGGTTAGTGTTAGGGTTAGGGCTCGGTTTAGGGTACGGGTTAGTATTAGGGTACGCGTTAGGGTTAGGGTAGGGGTTAGGGTTAGGGTACGCGATAGGGTGAGGTTAGTTATTAAACCTATCCCACTCCCTAGATACCCCTTAGCACGTAAAGGAATATTATTTGGGGGTCCAGCCATGGAGAAGAGTTTAGACACTAGGAGAAGATAAGGAACACACCCATTATCAAGAAATCACATTAGGATTCTCTTTTTAACCTGTTCCTTAAAACACTAGTGCTTAGGGAATCTATTGGAGGCAGAAGCAGTCAAGGGTAGCTTAGGGTTAGGGTTAGGGTTAGGGTGAGGGTTAGGGTACGGCTTAGGGTACGGGTTCGGGGAGGGGTTTGGGTAGGGCGTAGGGTATGGGTTAGGGTTAGGGTTAGGGTTCGTGTTAGGGTTAGGGCTCGGTTTAGGGTACGGGTTAGGATTAGGGTACGCGTTAGTGTTAGGGTAGGGGTTAGGGTTAGGGTACGCGATAGGGTGAGGTTAGTTATTAAACCTATCCCACTCTCTAGATACCCCTTAGCACGTAAAGGAATATTATTTGGGGGTCCAGCCATGGAGAAGAGTTTAGACACTAGGAGAAGATAAGGAACACACCCATTATCAAGAAATCACATTAGGATTCTCTTTTTAACCTGTTCCTTTAAACTATAGTGCTTAGGAAATCTATTGGAGGCAGAAGCAGTCAAGGGTAGCTTAGGGTTAGGGTTAGGGTTAGATTGAGGGTTAGGGTACGGCTTAGGGTACGGGTTCGGGGAGGGGTTCGGGTAGGGCGTAGGGTATGGGTTAGGGTTAGGGTTAGGGTTAGTGTTAGGGTTGGGGCTCGGTTTAGGGTACGGGTTAGGATTAGGGTACACGTTAGTGTTAGGGTAGGGGATAGGGTTAGGTTACGCTTTAGGGTGAGGTTAGTTATTAAACCTATCCCACTCTCTAGATACCCCTTAGCACGTAAAGGAATATTATTTGGGGGTCCAGCCATGGAGAAGAGTTTAGACACGAGGAGAAGATACGGAACACACCCATTATCAAGAAATCACATTAGGATTCTCTTTTTAACCTGTTCCTTAAAACACTAGTGCTTAGGAAATCTATTGGAGGCAGAAGCCGTCAAGGGTAGCTTAGGTTTAGGGTTAGGGTTAGGGTGAGGGTTAGGGTACGGCTTAGGGTACGGGTTCAGAGAGGGGTTCGGGTAGGGCGTAGGGTATGGGTTAGGGTTAGGGTTAGGGTTAGTGTTAGTGTTAGGTCTCGGTTTAGGGTACGGGTTAGGATTAAGGTACGCATTAGTGTTAGGGTAGGGGTTAGGGTTAGGTTACGCTTTAGGGTGAGGTTAGTTATTAAACCTATCCCACTCTCTAGATACCCCTTAGCACGTAAAGGAATATTATTTGGGGGTCCAGCCATGGAGAAGAGTTTAGACACTAGGAGAAGATAAGGAACACACCCATTATCAAGAAATCACATTAGCATACTCTTTTTAACCTGTTCCTTAAAACACTAGTGCTTAGGGAATCTATTGGAGGCAGAAGCAGTCAAGGGTAGCTTAGGGTTAGGGTTAGGGTTAGGGTGAGGGTTAGGGTATGGCTTAGGGTACGGGTTCGGGGAGGGGTTCGGGTAGGGCGTAGGGTATGGGTTAGGGTTAGGGTTAGTGTTAGGGTTAGGGCTCGGTTTAGGGTACGGGTTAGGATTAGGGTACGCATTAGGGTTAGGGTAGGGGTTAGGGTTAGTGTACGCGTTAGGGTGAGGGTAGTTATTAAACCTATCCCACTCTCTAGATACCCCTTAGCACGTAAAGGAATATTATGTGGGGGTCCAGCCATGGAGAAGAGTTTAGACACTAGGAGAAGATAAGGAACACACCCATTATCAAGAAATCACATTAGGATACTCTTTTTAACCTGTTCCTTAAAACACTAGTGCTTAGGGAATCTATTGGAGGCAGAAGCAGTCAAGGGTAGCTTAGGGTTAGGGTTAGGGTTAGGGTGAGGGTTAGGGTATGGCTTAGGGAACGGGTTCGGGGAGCGGTTCGGGTAGGGTGTAGGGTATGGGTTAGGGTTAGGGTTAGGGTTAGTGTTAGGGTTAGGGCTCGGTTTAGGGTACGGGTTAGGATTAGGGTACGCATTAGGGTTAGGGTAGGGGTTAGGGTTAGGGTACGCGTTAGGGTGAGGGTAGTTATTAAACCTATCCCACTCTCTAGATACCCCTTAGCACGTAAAGGAATATTATTTGGGGGTCCAGCCATGGAGAAGAGTTTAGACACTAGGAGAAGATAAGGAACACACCCATTATCAAGAAATCACATTAGGATTCTATTTTTAACATGTTCCTTAAAACACTAGTGCTTAGGAAATCTATTGGAGGCAGAAGCAGTCAAGGGTAGCTTAGGGTTAAGGTTAGGGTTAGGGTGAGGGTTAGGGTACGGCTTAGGGTACGGGTTCGGGGAGGGGTTCGGGTAGGGCGTAGGGTATGGGTTAGGGTTAGGGTTAGGGTTCGTGTTAGGGTTAGGGCTCGGTTTAGGGTACGGGTTAGGATTAGGGTACGCGTTAGTGTTAGGGTAGGGGTTAGGGTTAGGGTACGCGATAGGGTGAGGTTAGTTATTAAACCTATCCCACTCTCTAGATACCCCTTAGCACGTAAAGGAATATTATTTGGGGGTCCAGCCATGGAGAAGAGTTTAGACACTAGGAGAAGATAAGGAACACACCCATTATCAAGAAATCACATTAGGATTCTCTTTTTAACCTGTTCCTTAAAACACTAGTGATTAGGAAATCTATTGGAGGCAGAAGCAGTCAAGGGTAGCTTAGGGTTAGGGTTAGGTTTAGATTGAGGGTTAGGGTACGGCTTAGGGTACGGGTTCGTGGAGGGGTTCGGGTAGGGCGTAGGGTATGGGTTAGGGTTAGGGTTAGGGTTAGTGTTAGGGTTAGGGCTCGGTTTAGGGTACGGGTTAGGATTAGGGTACGCGTTAGTGTTAGGGTAGGGGTTAGGGTTAGGTTACGCTTTAGGGTGAGGTTAGTTATTAAACCTATCCCACTCTCTAGATACCCCTTAGCACGTAAAGGAATATTATTTGGGGGTCCAGCCATGGAGAAGAGTTTAGACACTAGGAGAAGATAAGGAACACACCCATTATCAAGAAATCACATTAGGATTCTCTTTTTAACCTGTTCCTTAAAACACTAGTGCTTAGGGAATCTATTGGAGGCAGAAGCAGTCAAGGGTAGCTTAGGGTTAGGGTTAGGGTTAGGGTGAGGGTTAGGGTATGGCTTAGGGTACGGGTTCGGGGAGGGGTTCGGGTAGGGCGTAGGGTATGGGTTAGGGTTAGGCTTAGGGTTAGTGTTAGGGTTAGGGCTCGGTTTAGGGTACGGGTTAGTATTAGGGTACGCGTTAGGGTTAGGGTAGGGGTTAGGGTTAGGGTACGCGATAGGGTGAGGTTAGTTATTAAACCTATCCCACTCCCTAGATACCCCTTAGCACGTAAAGGAATATTATTTGGGGGTCCAGCCATGGAGAAGAGTTTAGACACTAGGAGAAGATAAGGAACACACCCATTATCAAGAAATCACATTAGCATACTCTTTTTAACCTGTTCCTTAAAACACTAGTGCTTAGGGAATCTATTGGAGGCAGAAGCAGTCAAGGGTAGCTTAGGGTTAGGGTTAGGGTTAGGGTGAGGGTTAGGGTATGGCTTAGGGTACGGGTTCGGGGAGGGGTTCGGGTAGGGCGTAGGGTATGGGTTAGGGTTAGGGTTAGTGTTAGGGTTAGGGCTCGGTTTAGGGTACGGGTTAGGATTAGGGTACGCATTAGGGTTAGGGTAGGGGTTAGGGTTAGGGTACGCGTTAGGGTGAGGGTAGTTATTAAACCTATCCCACTCTCTAGATACCCCTTAGCACAAAAAGGAATATTATTTGGGGGTCCAGCCATGGAGAAGAGTTTAGACACTAGGAGAAGATAAGGAACACACCCATTATCAAGAAATCACATTAGGATTCTATTTTTAACATGTTCCTTAAAACACTAGTGCTTAGGAAATCTATTGGAGGCAGAAGCAGTCAAGGGTAGCTTAGGGTTAAGGTTAGGGTTAGGGTGAGGGTTAGGGTACGGCTTAGGGTACGGGTTCGGGGAGGGGTTCGGGTAGGGCGTAGGGTATGGGTTAGGGTTAGGGTTAGGGTTCGTGTTAGGGTTAGGGCTCGGTTTAGGGTACGGGTTAGGATTAGGGTACGCGTTAGTGTTAGGGTAGGGGTTAGGGTTAGGGTACGTGATAGGGTGAGGGTAGTTATTAAACCTATCCCACTCTCTAGATACCCCTTAGCACGTAAAGGAATATTATTTGGGGGTCCAGCCATGGAGAAGAGTTTAGACACTAGGAGAAGATAAGGAACACACCCATTATCAAGAAATCACATTAGGATTCTCTTTTTAACCTGTTCCTAAAAACACTAGTGCTTAGGGAATCTATTGGAGGGAGAAGCCGTCAAGGGTAGCTTAGGTTTAGGGTTAGGGTTAGGGTGAGGGCTAGGTTACGGCTTAGGGTACGGGTTCAGGGAGGGGTTCGGGTAGGGCATAGGGTATGGGTTAGGGTTAGGGTTAGGGTTCGTGTTAGGGTTAGGGCTCGGTTTAGGGTACAGGTTAGGATTAGGGTACGCGTTAGGGTTAGGGTAGGGGTTAGGGTTAGGGTACACGTTAGGGTGAGGGCAGTTATTAAACCTATCCCACTCTCTAGATACCCCTTAGCACGTAAAGGAATATTATTTGGGGGTCCAGCCATGGAGAAGAGTTTAGACACTAGGAGAAGATAAGGAACACACCCATTATCAAGAAATCACATTAGGATTCTCTTTTTAACCTGTTCCTTAAAACACTAGTGCTTAGGAAATCTATTGGAGGCAGAAGCCGTCAAGGGTAGCTTAGGGTTAGGGTTAGGGTTAGGGTGAGGGTTAGGGTATGGCTTAGGGTACGGGTTCGGGGAGGGGTTCGGGTAGGGTGTAGGGTATGGGTTAGGGTTAGGGTTAGGGTTAGTGTTAGGGTTAGGGCTCGGTTTAGGGTACGGGTTAGGATTAGGGTACGCATTAGGGTTAGGGTAGGGTTAGGGTTAGGGTTAGGGTTCGTGTTAGGGTTAGGGCTCGATTTAGGGTACGGGTTAGGATTAGGGTACGCGTTAGTGTTAGGGTAGGGGTTAGGGTTAGGTTACGCTTTAGGGTGAGGTTAGTTATTAAACCTATCCCACTCTCTAGATACCCCTTAGCACGTAAAGGAATATTATTTGGGGGTCCAGCCATGGAGAAGAGTTTAGACACTAGGAGAAGATAAGGAACACACCCATTATCAAGAAATCACATTAGGATTCTCTTTTTAACCTGTTCCTTAAAACACTAGTGCTTAGGGAATCTATTGGAGGCAGAAGCAGTCAAGGGTAGCGTAGGGTTCGGGTTAGGGTTAGGGTGAGGGTTAGGGTATGGCTTAGGGTACGGGTTCGGGGAGGGGTTCGGGTAGGGCATAGGGTATGGGTTAGGGTTAGGGTTAGTGTTAGTGTTAGGGTTAGGGCTCGGTTTAGGGTACGGGTTAGGATTAGGGTACGCATTAGGGTTAGGGTAGGGGTTAGGGTTAGGGTACGCGTTAGGGTGAGGGTAGTTATTAAACCTATCCCACTCTCTAGATACCCCTTAGCACGTAAAGGAATATTATTTGGGGGTCCAGCCATGGAGAAGAGTTTAGACACTATGAGAAGATAAGGAACACACCCATTATCAAGAAATCACATTAGGATTCTCTTTTTAACCTGTTCCTTAAAACACTAGTGCTTAGGAAATCTATAGAGGCAGAAGCAGTCAAGGGTAGCTTAGGGTTAAGGTTAGGGTTAGGGTGAGGGTTAGGGTACGGCTTAGGGTACGGGTTCGGGGAGGGGTTCGGGTAGGGCGTAGGGTATGGGTTAGGGTTAGGGTTAGGGTTCGTGTTAGGTTTAGGGCTCGGTTTAGGGTACGGGTTAGGATTAGGGTACGCGTTAGTGTTAGGGTAGGGGTTAGGGTTAGGGTACGCGATAGGGTGAGGTTAGTTATTAAACCTATCCCACTCTCTAGATACCCCTTAGCACGTAAAGGAATATTATTTGGGGGTCCAGCCATGGAGAAGAGTTTAGACACTAGGAGAAGATAAGGAACACACCCATTATCAAGAAATCACATTAGGATTCTCTTTTTAACCTGTTCCTTTAAACTATAGGGCTTAGGAAATCTATTGGAGGCAGAAGCAGTCAAGGGTAGCTTAGGGTTAGGGTTAGGGTTAGATTGAGGGTTAGGGTACGGCTTAGGGTACGGGTTCGGGGAGGGGTTCGGGTAGGGCGTAGGGTATGGGTTAGGGTTAGGGTTAGGGTTAGTGTTAGGGTTGGGGCTCGGTTTAGGGTACGGGTTAGGATTAGGGTACACGTTAGTGTTAGGGTAGGGGTTAGGGTTAGGTTACGCTTTAGGGTGAGGTTAGTAATTAAACCTATCCCACTCTCTAGATACCCCTTAGCACGTAAAGGAATATTATTTGGGGGTCCAACCATGGAGAAGAGTTTAGACACTAGGAGAAGATAAGGAACAAACCCATTATCAAGAAATCACATTAGGATTCTCTTTTTAAACTGTTCCTTAAAACACTAGTGCTTAGGGAATCTATTGGAGGCAGAAGCAGTCAAGGGTAGCTTAGGGTTAGGGTTAGGGTTAGGGTGAGGGTTAGGGTATGGCTTAGGGTACGGGTTCGGGGAGGGGTTCGGGTAGGTCGTAGGGTATGGGTTAGGGTTAGGGTTAGGGTTAGTGTTAGGGTTAGGGCTCGGTTTAGGGTACGGGTTAGGATTAGGGTACGCATTAGGGTTAGGGTAGGGGTTAGGGTTAGGGTACGCGTTAGGGTGAGGGTAGTTATTAAACCTATCCCACTCTCTAGATACCCCTTAGCACGTAAAGGAATATTATTTGGGGGTCCAGCCATGGAGAAGAGTTTAGACACTAGGAGAAGATACGGAACACACCCATTATCAAGAAATCACATTAGGATTCTCTTTTTAACCTGTTCATTAAAGCACTAGTGCTTAGGAAATCTATTGGAGGCAGAAGCCGTCAAGGGTAGCTTAGGTTTAGGGTTAGGGTTAGGGTGAGGGTTAGGGTATGGCTTAGGGTACGGGTTCGGGGAGGGGTTCGGGTAGGGTGTAGGGTATGGGTTAGGGTTAGGGTTAGGGTTAGTGTTAGGGTTAGGGCTCGGTTTAGGGTACGGGTTAGGATTAGGGTACGCATTAGGGTTAGGGTAGGGTTAGGGTTAGGGTTAGGGTTCGTGTTAGGGTTAGGGCTCGATTTAGGGTACGGGTTAGGATTAGGGTACGCGTTAGTGTTAGGGTAGGGGTTAGGGTTAGGTTACGCTTTAGGGTGAGGTTAGTTATTAAACCTATCCCACTCTCTAGATACCCCTTAGCACGTAAAGGAATATTATTTGGGGGTCCAGCCATGGAGAAGAGTTTAGACACTAGGAGAAGATAAGGAACACACCCATTATCAAGAAATCACATTAGGATTCTCTTTTTAACCTGTTCCTTAAAACACTAGTGCTTAGGGAATCTATTGGAGGCAGAAGCAGTCAAGGGTAGCGTAGGGTTCGGGTTAGGGTTAGGGTGAGGTTTAGGGTATGGCTTAGGGTACGGGTTCGGGGAGGGGTTCGGGTAGGGCATAGGGTATGGGTTAGGGTTAGGGTTAGTGTTAGTGTTAGGGTTAGGGCTCGGTTTAGGGTACGGGTTAGGATTAGGGTACGCATTAGGGTTAGGGTAGGGGTTAGGGTTAGGGTACGCGTTAGGGTGAGGGTAGTTATTAAACCTATCCCACTCTCTAGATACCCCTTAGCACGTAAAGGAATATTATTTGGGGGTCCAGCCATGGAGAAGAGTTTAGACACTATGAGAAGATAAGGAACACACCCATTATCAAGAAATCACATTAGGATTCTCTTTTTAACCTGTTCCTTAAAACACTAGTGCTTAGGAAATCTATAGAGGCAGAAGCAGTCAAGGGTAGCTTAGGGTTAAGGTTAGGGTTAGGGTGAGGGTTAGGGTACGGCTTAGGGTACGGGTTCGGGGAGGGGTTCGGGTAGGGCGTAGGGTATGGGTTAGGGTTAGGGTTAGGGTTAGGGTTAGGGCTCGGTTTAGGGTACGGGTTAGGATTAGGGTACGCATTAGGGTTAGGGTAGGGGTTAGGGTTAGGGTACGCGTTAGGGTGAGGGTAGTTATTAAACCTATCCCACTCTCTAGATACCCCTTAGCACGTAAAGGATTATTATTTGGGGGTCCAGCCATGGAGAAGTGTTTAGACACTAGGAGAAGATAAGGAACACACCCATTATCAAGAAATCACATTAGGATTCTCTTTTTAACCTGTTCCTTAAAACACTAGTGCTTAGGAAATCTATTGGAGGCAGAAGCAGTCAAGGGTAGCTTAGGGTTAGCGTTAGGGTTAGGGTGAGGGTTAGGGTATGGCTTAGGTTACGGGTTCGGGGAGGGGTTCGGGTAGGGCGTACGGTATGGGTTAGTGTTAGGGTTAGGGTTAGTGTTAGGGTTAGGGCTCGGTTTAGGGTACGGGTTAGGATTAGGGTACGCATTAGGGTTAGGGTAGGGGTTAGGGTTAGGGTACGCGTTAGGGTGAGGGTAGTTATTAAACCTATCCCACTCTCTTGATACCCCTTAGCACGTAAAGGAATATTATTTGGGGGTCCAGCCATGGAGAAGAGTTTAGACACTAGGAGAAGATAAGGAACACACCCATTATCAAGAAATCACATTAGGATTCTATTTTTAACATGTTCCTTAAAACACTAGTGCTTAGGAAATCTATTGGAGGCAGAAGCAGTCAAGGGAAGCTTAGGGTTAAGGTTAGGGTTAGGGTGAGGGTTAGGGTACGGCTTAGGGTACGGGTTCGGGGAGGGGTTCGGGTAGGGCGTAGGGTATGGGTTAGGGTTAGGATTAGGGTTCGTGTTAGGGTTAGGGCTCGGTTTAGGGTACGGGTTAGGATTAGGGTACGCGTTAGTGTTAGGGTAGGGGTTAGGGTTAGGGTACGCGATAGGGTGAGTTTAGTTATTAAACCTATCCCACTCTCTAGATACCCCTTAGCACGTAAAGGAATATTATTTGGGGGTCCAGCCATGGAGAAGAGTTTAGACACTAGGAGAAGATAAGGAACACACCCATTATCAAGAAATCACATTAGGATTCTCTTTTTAACCTGTTCCTTAAAACACTAGTGATTAGGAAATCTATTGGAGGCAGAAGCATTCAAGGTTAGCTTAGGGTTAGGGTTAGGTTTAGATTGAGGGTTAGGGTACGGCTTAGGGTACGGGTTCGTGGAGGGGTTCGGGTAGGGCGTAGGGTATGGGTTAGGGTTAGGGTTAGGGTTAGTGTTAGGGTTAGGGCTCGGTTTAGGGTACGGGTTAGGATTAGGGTACGCGTTAGTGTTAGGGTAGGGGTTAGGTTTAGGTTACGCTTTAGGGTGAGGTTAGTTATTAAACCTATCCCACTCTCTAGATACCCCTTAGCACGTAAAGGAATATTATTTGGGGGTCCAGCCATGGAGAAGAGTTTAGACACTAGGAGAAGATAAGGAACACACCCATTATCAAGAAATCACATTAGGATTCTCTTTTTAACCTGTTCCTTAAAACACTAGTGCTTAGGGAATCTATTGGAGGCAGAAGCAGTCAAGGGTAGCTTAGGGTTAGGGTTAGGGTTAGGGTGAGGGTTAGGGTATGACTTAGGGTACGGGTTCGGGGAGGGGTTCGGGTAGGGCGTAGGGTATGGGTTAGGGTTAGGGTTAGTGTTAGGGTTAGGGCTCGGTTTAGGGTACGGGTTAGGATTAGGGTACACGTTCGGGTTAGGGTAGGGGTTAGGGTTAGTGTACGCGTTAGGGTGAGGGTAGTTATTAAACCTATCCCACTCTCTAGATACCCCTTAGCACGTAAAGGAATATTATGTGGGGGTCCAGCCATGGAGAAGAGTTTAGACACTAGGAGAAGATAAGGAACACACCCATTATCAAGAAATCACATTAGGATACTCTTTTTAACCTGTTCCTTAAAACACTAGTGCTTAGGGAATCTATTGGAGGCAGAAGCAGTCAAGGGTAGCTTAGGGTTAGGGTTAGGGTTAGGGTGAGGGTTAGGGTATGGCTTAGGGTACGGGTTCGGGGAGCGGTTCGGGTAGGGTGTAGGGTATGGGTTAGGGTTAGGGTTAGGGTTAGTGTTAGGGTTAGGGCTCGGTTTAGGGTACGGGTTAGGATTAGGGTACGCATTAGGGTTAGGGTAGGGGTTAGGGTTAGGGTACGCGTTAGGGTGAGGGTAGTTATTAAACCTATCCCACTCTCTAGATACCCCTTAGCACGTAAAGGAATATTATTTGGGGGTCCAGCCATGGAGAAGAGTTTAGACACTAGGAGAAGATAAGGAACACACCCATTATCAAGAAATCACATTAGGATTCTATTTTTAACATGTTCCTTAAAACACTAGTGCTTAGGAAATCTATTGGAGGCAGAAGCAGTCAAGGGTAGCTTAGGGTTAAGGTTAGGGTTAGGGTGAGGGTTAGGGTACGGCTTAGGGTACGGGTTCGGGGAGGGGTTCGGGTAGGGCGTAGGGTATGGGTTAGGGTTAGGGTTAGGGTTCGTGTTAGGGTTAGGGCTCGGTTTAGGGTACGGGTTAGGATTAGGGTACGCGTTAGTGTTAGGGTAGGGGTTAGGGTTAGGGTACGCGATAGGGTGAGGTTAGTTATTAAACCTATCCCACTCTCTAGATACCCCTTAGCACGTAAAGGAATATTATTTGGGGGTCCAGCCATGGAGAAGAGTTTAGACACTAGGAGAAGATAAGGAACACACCCATTATCAAGAAATCACATTAGGATTCTCTTTTTAACCTGTTCCTTAAAACACTAGTGATTAGGAAATCTATTGGAGGCAGAAGCAGTCAAGGGTAGCTTAGGGTTAGGGTTAGGTTTAGATTGAGGGTTAGGGTACGGCTTAGGGTACGGGTTCGTGGAGGGGTTCGGGTAGGGCGTAGGGTATGGGTTAGGGTTAGGGTTAGGGTTAGTGTTAGGGTTAGGGCTCGGTTTAGGGTACGGGTTAGGATTAGGGTACGCGTTAGTGTTAGGGTAGGGGTTAGGGTTAGGTTACGCTTTAGGGTGAGGTTAGTTATTAAACCTATCCCACTCTCTAGATACCCCTTAGCACGTAAAGGAATATTATTTGGGGGTCCAGCCATGGAGAAGAGTTTAGACACTAGGAGAAGATAAGGAACACACCCATTATCAAGAAATCACATTAGGATTCTCTTTTTAACCTGTTCCTTAAAACACTAGTGCTTAGGGAATCTATTGGAGGCAGAAGCAGTCAAGGGTAGCTTAGGGTTAGGGTTAGGGTTAGGGTGAGGGTTAGGGTATGGCTTAGGGTACGGGTTCGGGGAGGGGTTCGGGTAGGGCGTAGGGTATGGGTTAGGGTTAGGCTTAGGGTTAGTGTTAGGGTTAGGGCTCGGTTTAGGGTACGGGTTAGTATTAGGGTACGCGTTAGGGTTAGGGTAGGGGTTAGGGTTAGGGTACGCGATAGGGTGAGGTTAGTTATTAAACCTATCCCACTCCCTAGATACCCCTTAGCACGTAAAGGAATATTATTTGGGGGTCCAGCCATGGAGAAGAGTTTAGACACTAGGAGAAGATAAGGAACACACCCATTATCAAGAAATCACATTAGGATTCTCTTTTTAACCTGTTCCTTAAAACACTAGTGCTTAGGAAATCTATTGGAGGCAGAAGCAGTCAAGGGGAGCTTAGGGTTAGGGTTAGGGTTAGATTGAGTGTTAGGGTACGGCTTAGGGTATGGGTTCGGGGAGGGGTTCGGGTAGGGCGTAGGGTATGGGTTAGGGTTTGGGTTAGGTTTAGTGTTAGGGTTAGGGCTCGGTTTAGGGTACGGGTTAGGATTAGGGTACGCGTTAGTGTTAGGGTAGTGGTTAGGGTTAGGGTACGCGTTAGGATGAGGGTAGTTATTAAACCTCTCCCTCTCTCTAGATACCCCTTAGCACGTAAAGAAATATTATTTGGGGGTCCAGCCATGGAGAAGATTTTAGACACTAGGAGAAGATAAGGAACACACCCATTATCACGAAATCACATTAGGATTCTCTTTTTAACCTGTTCCTTAAAACACTAGTGCTTAGGAAATCTATTGGAGGCAGAAGCAGTCAAGGGTAGCTTAGGGTTAGGTTTAGGGTTAGGGTGAGGGTTAGGGTACGGCTTAGGGTACGGGTTCGGGGAGGGGTTCGGGTAGGGCGTAGGGTATGGGTTAGGGTTAGGGTTAGGGTTAGTGTTAGGGTTAGGGCTCGGTTTAGGGTACGGGTTAGGATTAAAATTCGCATTAGTGTTAGGGTAGGGGTTAGGGTTAGGTTACGCTTTAGGGTGAGGTTAGTTATTAAACCTATCCCACTCTCTAGATACCCCTTAGCACGTAAAGGAATATTATTTGGGGGTCCAGCCATGGAGAAGAGTTTAGACACTAGGAGAAGATAAGGAACACACCCATTATCAAGAAATCACATTAGGATACTCTTTTTAACCTGTTCCTTAAAACACTAGTGCTTAGGAAATCTATTGGAGGCAGAAGCCGTCAAGGGTAGCTTAGGTTTAGGGTTAGGGTTAGTGTGAGGGTTAGGGTACGGCTTAGGGTACGGGTTCAGAGAGGGGTTCGGGTAGGGCGTAGGGTATGGGTTAGGGTTAGGGTTAGGGTTCGTGTTAGGGTTAGGGCTCGGTTTAGGGTACGGGTTAGGATTAGGGTACGCGTTAGTGTTAGGGTAGGGGTTAGGGTTAGGGTACGCGATAGGGTTAGGTTAGTTATTAAACCTATCCCACTCTCTAGATACCCCTTAGCACGTAAAGGAATATTATTTGGGGGTCCAGCCATGGAGAAGAGTTTAGACAATAGGAGAAGATAAGGAACACACCCATTATCAAGAAATCACATTAGGATTCTCTTTTTAACCTGTTCCTTAAAACACTAGTGCTTAGGAAATCTATTGGAGGCAGAAGCAGTCAAGGGGAGCTTAGGGTTAGGGTTAGGGTTAGATTGAGTGGTAGGGTACGGCTTAGGGTATGGGTTCGGGGAGGGGTTCGGGTAGGGCGTAGGGTATGGGTTAGGGTTAGGGTTAGGTTTAGTGTTAGGGTTAGGGCTCGGTTTAGGGTACGGGTTAGGATTAGGGTACGCGTTAGTGTTAGGGTAGTGGTTAGGGTTAGGGTACGCGTTAGGATGAGGGTAGTTATTAAACCTCTCCCTCTCTCTAGATACCCCTTAGCACGTAAAGAAATATTATTTGGGGGTCCAGCCATGGAGAAGATTTTAGACACTAGGAGAAGATAAGGAACACACCCATTATCACAAAATCACATTAGGATTCTCTTTTTAACCTGTTCCTTAAAACACTATTGCTTAGGAAATCTATTGGAGGCAGAAGCAGTCAAGGGTAGCTTAGGGTTAGGGTTAGGGTTAGGGTGAGGGTTAGGGTATGGCTTAGGGTACGGTTTCGGGGAGGGGTTCGGGTAGGGCGTAGGGTATGGGTTAGGGTTAGGGTTAGGGTTAGTGTTAGGGTTAGGGCTCGGTTTAGGGTACGGGTTAGGATTAGAGTACGCGTTAGGGTTAGGGTAGGGGTTAGGGTTACGGTACGTGTTAGGGTGAGGGTAGTTATTAAACCTATCACACTCTCTAGATACCCCTTAGCACGTAAAGGAATATTATTTGGGGGTCCAGCCATGGAGAAGAGTTTAGACACGAGGAGAAGATAACGAACACACCCATTATCAAGAAATCACATTAGGATTCTCTTTTTAACCTCTTCCTTAAAACACTAGTGCTTAGGAAATCTGTTGGAAGCAGAAGCCGTCAAGGGTAGCTTAGGGTTAGGGTTAGGGTTAGGGTGAGGGTTAGGGTACGGCTTAGGGTACGGGTTCAAGGAGGGGTTCGGGTAGGGCGTAGGGTATGGGTTAGTGTTAGGGTTAGGGTTAGAGTTAGGGTTAGGGCTCGGTTTAGGGTACGGGTTAGGATTAAAGTACGCATTAGTGTTAGGGTAGGGGTTAGGGTTAGGTTACGCTTTAGGGTGAGGTTAGTTATTAAACCTATCCCACTCTCTAGATACCCCTTAGCACGTAAAGGAATATTATTTGGGGGTCCAGCCATGGAGAAGAGTTTAGACACTAGGAGAAGATAAGGAACACACCCATTATCAAGAAATCACATTAGGATACTCTTTTTAACCTGTTCCTTAAAACACTAGTGCTTAGGAAATCTATTGGAGGCAGAAGCCGTCAAGGGTAGCTTAGGTTTAGGGTTAGGGTTAGTGTGAGGGTTAGGGTACGGCTTAGGGTACGGGTTCAGAGAGGGGTTCGGGTAGGGCGTAGGGTATGGATTAGGGTTAGGGTTAGGGTTCGTGTTAGGGTTAGGGCTCGGTTTAGGGTACGGGTTAGGATTAGGGTACGCGTTAGTGTTAGGGTAGGGGTTAGGGTTAGGGTACGCGATAGGGTTAGGTTAGTTATTAAACCTATCCCACTCTCTAGATACCCCTTAGCACGTAAAGGAATATTATTTGGGGGTCCAGCCATGGAGAAGAGTTTAGACAATAGGAGAAGATAAGGAACACACCCATTATCAAGAAATCACATTAGGATTCTCTTTTTAACCTGTTCCTTAAAACACTAGTGCTTAGGAAATCTATTGGAGGCAGAAGCAGTCAAGGGGAGCTTAGGGTTAGGGTTAGGGTTAGATTGAGTGGTAGGGTACGGCTTAGGGTATGGGTTCGGGGAGGGGTTCGGGTAGGGCGTAGGGTATGGGTTAGGGTTAGGGTTAGGTTTAGTGTTAGGGTTAGGGCTCGGTTTAGGGTACGGGTTAGTATTAGGGTACGCGTTAGTGTTAGGGTAGTGGTTAGGGTTAGGGTACGCGTTAGGATGAGGGTAGTTATTAAACCTCTCCCTCTCTCTAGATACCCCTTAGCACGTAAAGAAATATTATTTGGGGGTCCAGCCATGGAGAAGATTTTAGACACTAGGAGAAGATAAGGAACACACCCATTATCACAAAATCACATTAGGATTCTCTTTTTAACCTGTTCCTTAAAACACTATTGCTTAGGAAATCTATTGGAGGCAGAAGCAGTCACGGGTAGCTTAGGGTTAGGGTTAGGGTTAGGGTGAGGGTTAGGGTATGGCTTAGGGTACGGTTTCGGGGAGGGGTTCGGGTAGGGCGTAGGGTATGGGTTAGGGTTAGGGTTAGGGTTAGGGCTCGGTTTAGGGTACGGGTTAGGATTAGAGTACGCGTTAGGGTTAGGGTAGGGGTTAGGGTTACGGTACGTGTTAGGGTGAGGGTAGTTATTAAACCTATCACACTCTCTAGATACCCCTTAGCACGTAAAGGAATATTATTTGGGGGTCCAGCCATGGAGAAGATTTTAGACACTAGGAGAAGATAAGGAACACACCCATTATCACGAAATCACATTAGGATTCTCTTTTTAACCTGTTCCTTAAAACACTAGTGCTTAGGAAATCTATTGGAGGCAGAAGCAGTCAAGGGTAGCTTAGGGTTAGGGTTAGGGTTAGGGTGAGGGTTAGGGTATGGCTTAGGGTACGGCTTTGGGGAGGGGTTCGGGTAGGCCATAGGGTATGGTTTAGGGTTAGGGTTAGGGTTAGTGTTAGAGTTAGGGCTCGGTTTAGGGAACGGGTTAGGATTAGGGTACGCGTTAGGGTTAGGGTAGGGGTTAGGGTTAGGGTACGCGTTAGGGTGAGGGTAGTTATTAAACCTATCCCACTCTCTAGATACCCCTTAGCACGTAAAGGAATATTATTTGGGGGTCCTGCCATGGAGAAGAGTTTAGACACAAGGAGAAGATAAGGAACACACCCATTATCAAGAAATCACATTAGGATTCTCTTTTTAACCTGTTCCTTAAAACACTAGTGCTTAGGAAATCTATTGGAGGCAGAAGCCGTCAACGGTAGCTTAGGGTTAGGGTTAGGGTTAGGGTGAGGGTTAGGGTACGGCTTAGGGTACGGGTTCAAGGAGGGGTTCGGGTAGGGCGTAGGGTATGGGTTAGGGTTAGGGTTAGGGTTAGTGTTAGGGTTAGGGCTCGGTTTAGGGTACGGGTTAGGATTAGGGTACGCGTTAGTGTTAGGGTAGGGGTTAGGGTTAGGGTACGCATTAGGGTGAGGGTAGTTATTAAACCTCTCCCTCTCTCTAGATACCCCTTAGCACGTAAAGGAATATTATTTGGGGGTCCAGCCATGGAGAAGATTTTAGACACTAGGAGAAGATAAGGAACACACCCATTATCACGAAATCACATTAGGATTCTCTTTTTAACCTGTTCCTTAAAACACTAGTGCTTAGGAAATCTATTGGAGGCAGAAGCAGTCAAGGGTAGCTTAGGGTTAGGGTTAGGGTTAGGGTGAGGGTTAGGGTATGGCTTAGGGTACGGCTTTGGGGAGGGGTTCGTGTAGGGCATAGGGTATGGTTTAGGGTTAGGGTTAGGGTTAGTGTTAGGGTTAGGGCTCGGTTTAGGGAACGGGTTAGGATTAGGGTACGCGTTAGGGTTAGGGTAGGGGTTAGGGTTAGGGTACGCGTTAGGGTGAGGGTAGTTATTAAATCTATCCCACTCTCTAGATACCCCTTAGCACGTAAAGGAATATTATTTGGGGGTCCTGCCATGGAGAAGAGTTTAGACACGAGGAGAAGATAAGGAACACACCCATTATCAAGAAATCACATTAGGATTCTCTTTTTAACCTGTTCCTTAAAACACTAGTGCTTAGGAAATCTATTGGAGGCAGAAGCCGTCAACGGTAGCTTAGGGTTAGGGTTAGGGTTAGGGTGAGGGTAAGGGTACGGCTTAGGGTACGGGTTCAGGGAGGGGTTCGGGTAGGGCGTAGGGTATGGGTTAGGGTTAGGGTTAGGGTTAGTGTTAGGGTTAGGGCTCGGTTTAGGGTACGGGTTAGGATTAGGGTACGCGTTAGGGTTAGGGTAGGGGTTAGGGTTAGGGTACGCGTTAGGGTGAGGGTAGTTATTAAACCTATCCCAATCTCTAGATACCCCTTAGCACGTAAAGGAATATTATTTGGGGGTCCAGCCATGGAGAAGAGTTTAGACACGAGGAGAAGATAAGGAACACACCCATTATCAAGAAATCACATTAGGATTCTCTTTTTAACCTGTTCCTTAAAACACTAGTGCTTAGGAAATCTATTGGAGGCAGAAGCAGTCAAGGGTAGCGTAGGGTTAGGGTTAGGGTTAGGGTGAGGGTTAGGGTACGGCTTAGGGTACGGGTTCGGGGAGGGGTTCGGGTAGGGCGTAGGGTATGGGTTAGGGTGAGGGTTAGGGTTAGTGTTAGGGTTAGGGCTCGGTTTAGGGTACGGGTTAGGATTAGGGTACGCGTTAGGGTTAGGGTAGGGGTTAGGGTTAGGGTACGCTTTTGGGTGAGGGTAGTTATTAAACCTATCCCACTCTCTAGATACCCCTTAGCACGTAAAGGAATATTATTTGGGGGTCCAGCCATGGAGAAGAGTTTAGACAATAGGAGAAGATAAGGAACACACCCATTATCAAGAAATCACAATATGATTCTCTTTTTAAACTGTTCCTTAAAACACTAGTGCTTAGGAAATCTATTGGAGGCAGAAGCAGTCAAGGGTAGCTTAGGGTTAGGGTTAGGGTTAGGGTGAGGGTTAGGGTACGGCTTAGGGTACGGGTTCGGGGAAGGGTTCGGGTAGGGCGTAGGGTATGGGTTAGGGTTAGGGTTAGGGTTAGTGTTAGGGTTAGGGCTCGGTTTAGGGTACGGGTTAGGATTAGGTTACGCGTTAGGGTTAGGGTAGGGGTTAGGGTTAGGGTACGCGATAGGGTGAGGTTAGTTATTAAACCTATCCCACTCTCTAGATACCCCTTAGCATGTAAAGGAATATTATTTGGGGGTCCAGCCGTGGAGAAGAGTTTAGACACTAGGAGAAGATAAGGAATACACCCATTATCAAGAAATCACATTAGGATTCTCTTTTTAACCTGTTCCTTAAAACACTAGTGCTTAGGAAATCTATTGGAGGCAGAAGCCGTCAAGGGTAGCTTAGGGTTAGGGTTAGGGTTAGGGTGAGGGTTAGGGTACGGCTTAGGGTACGGGTTTGGGGAGGGGTTCGGGTAGGGCATAGGGGATGGGTTAGGGTTAGGGTTAGGGTTAGTGTTAGGGTTAGGGCTCGGTTTAGGGTACGGGTTAGGATTAGGGTACGCGTTAGTGTTAGGGTAGGGGTTAGGGTAAGGGTACGCGTTAGGGTGAGGGTAGTTATTAAACCTATCACACTCTCTAGATACCCCTTAGCACGTAAAGGAATATTATTTGGGGGTCCTGCCATGGAGAAGAGTTTAGACACGAGGAGAAGATAAGGAACACACCCATTATCAAGAAATCACATTAGGATTCTCTTTTTAACCTGTTCCTTAAAACACTAGTGCTTAGGAAATCTATTGGAGGCAGAAGCCGTCAAGGGTAGCTTAGGGTTAGGTTTAGGGTTAGGGTGAGGGTTAGGGTACGGCTTAGGGTACGGGTTCGGGGAGGGGTTCGGGTAGGGCGTAGGGTATGGGTTAGGGTGAGGGTTAGGGTTAGTGTTAGGGTTAGGGCTCGGTTTAGGGTACGGGTTAGGATTAGGGTACGCGTTAGTGTTAGGGTAGGGGTTAGGGTTAGGGTACGCGATAGGGTGAGGTTAGGTATTAAACCTATCCCACTCTATAGATACCCCTTAGCATGTAAAGGAATATTATTTGGGGGTCCAGCCATGGAGAAGAGTTTAGACACTAGGAGAAGATAAGGAACACACCCATTATCAAGAAATCACATTAGGATTCTCTTTTTAACCTGTTCCTTAAAACACTAGTGCTTAGGAAATCTATTGGAGTCAGAAACAGTCAAGGGTAGCTTAGTGTTTGGGTTTGGGTTAGATTGAGGGTTAGGGTATGGCTTAGGGTACGGGTTCGGGGAGGGGTTCGGGTAGGGCGTAGGGTATGGGTTAGGGTTAGGGTTAGTGTTAGGGTTAGGGCTCAGTTTAGGGTACGGTTTAGGATTAGGGTACGCGTTAGGGTTAGGGTAGGGGTTAGGGTTAGGGTACGCGTTAGGGTGAGGGTAGTTATTAAACCTCTCCCTCTCTCTAGATACCCCATAGCACGTAAAGGAATATTATTTGGGTGTCCAGCCATGGAGAAGAGTTTAGACACTAGGAGAAGATGAGGAACACACCCATTATCAAGAAATCACATTAGGATTCTCTTTTTAACCTGTTCCTTAAAACACTAGTGCTTAGGAAATCTATTGGAAGCAGAAGCCGTCAAGGGTAGCTTAGGGTTAGGGTTAGGGTTAGGGTGAGGGTTAGGGTACGGCTTAGGGTACGGGTTCAGGGAGGGGTTCGTGTAGGGCGTAGGGTATGGGTTAGGGTTAGGGTTAGGGTTAGTGTTAGGGTTAGGGCTCGGTTTAGGGTACGGGTTAGGATTAGGGTACGCGTTAGTGTTAGGGTAGGGGTTAGGGTTAGGGTACGTGTTAGGGTGAGGGTAGTTATTAAACCTCTCCCTCTCTCTAGATATCCCTTAGCACGTAAAGGAATATTATTTGGGGGTCCAGCCATGGAGAAGATTTTTAGACACTAGGAGAAGATAAGGAACACACCCATTATCACGAAATCACATTAGGATTCTCTTTTTAACCTGTTCCTTAAAACACTAGTGCTTAGGAAATCTATTGGAGGCAGAAGCAGTCAAGGGTAGCTTAGGGTTAGGGTTAGGGTTAGGGTGAGGGTTAGGGTATGGCTTAGGGTACGGGTTCGGGGAGGGGTTCGGGTAGGGCATAGGGTATGGGTTAGGGTTAGGGTTAGGGTTAGTTTTAGGGTTAGGGCTCGGTTTAGGGTACGGGTTAGGATTAGGGTACGCGTTAGGGTTAGGGTAGGGGTTAGGGTTAGCATACGCGTTAGGGTGAGGGTAGTTATTAAACCTATCACACTCTCTAGATACCCCTAAGCACGTAAAGGAATATTATTTGGGGGTCCTGCCATGGAGAAGAGTTTAGACACTAGGAGAAGATAAGGAACACACCCATTATCAAGAAATCACATTAGGATTCTCTTTTTAACCTGTTCCTTAAAACACTAGTGCTTAGGAAATCTATTGGAGGCAGAAGCAGTCAAGGGTAGAATAGGGTTAGGGTTAGGGTTAGGGTAAGGGTTAGGGTACGGCTTAGGGTACGGGTTCGGTGAGGGGTTCGGGTAGGGCGTAGGGTATGGGTTAGGGTGAGGGTTAGGGTTAGTGTTAGGGTTAGGGCTCGGTTTAGGGTATGGGTTAGGATTAGGGTACGCGTTAGGGTTAGGGTAGGGGTTAGGGTTAGGGTACGCTTTTGGGTGAGGGTAGTTATTAAACCTATCCCACTCTCTAGATACCCCTTAGCACGTAAAGGAATATTATTTGGGGGTCCAGCCATGGAGAAGAGTTTAGACACGAGGAGAAGATAAGGAACACACCCATTATCAAAGAAATCACATTAGGATTCTCTTTTTAACCTGTTCCTTAAAACACTAGTGCTTAGGAAATCTATTGGAGGCAGAAGCCGTCAAGGGTAGCTTAGGGTTAGGGTTAGGGTTAGGGTGAGAGGTAGGGTACGGCTTAGGGTACGGGTTCAGTGAGGGGTTCGGGTAGGGCGTAGGGTATGGGTTAGGGTTAGGGTTAGGGTTAGTGTTAGGGTTAGGGCTCGGTTTAGGGTACGGGTTAGGATTAGGGTACGCATTAGGGTTAGGGTAGGGGTTAGGGTTAGGGTACGCTTTTGGGTGAGGGTAGTTATTAAACCTATCCCACTCTCTAGATACCCCTTAGCACGTAAAGGAATATTATTTGGGGGTCCAGCCATGGAG